>NW_006238950.1:1239121-1251030 GCF_000226075.1 Solanum tuberosum | reverse complement strand
AGAGGAGAGTTAATTGTTAAGTAGTGTTAATTATTGCGTAGGATTTTATATTTTTAGTCTAATATACTACTAATTATATTAATATATTTTTTAATATATTATATATATGTATAACTAAAAATTAAAATAGTAAATTATTATATTCTTAATGGGTTATCGGTTAACCCAATAACCCAATATTAAAAACCAATAACGAACCGATAACCCAATAATTTTTTTTTGTAAAACCATTAAATAACCGTTATCCCAATAACCCAATAACAATAAACCAATAACACTTTTTTCGGTTCGGTTTATCGGTCGGTTCGGTTTTTGCACACCCCTAATCATTACTGAACAGAACAAGTTGATTACACAATTGTTCCAACAAATTGTTGAAATGAGGGCTGAAATAGATAAGACCCGAGATTTGACGAATTTGACTATCATTGCCAACACTCCTACTCCAGATAACGAAAGGCCTCCACTCCATTTTTCTACTTCGGATCCAACATCTAACCATTTCCCAAACAATTCGTCCACAACTACGATTCCAAAACCTCCCATCATCGACTTAACCACCCCTAACTCAAATCATGCTAGCTCCTCACACCAAAAGTTACCTACTCCTCAAAATCCAAATACCAATGTTTTCCAGAATCTTCCTCCGATCCATCAAATCCCTACTCAAATTGTCCAAATTCATCTACCACTCAACCCATACCTTTAAAAACCGCATTCCATTTTCCAATATCGCCAGAATCGTACCCTTTCTCTACTACACATTTTGAACTCAATGATTATGAGAATGAGGAGAAGGAGTGGAATGTCATAAAAGGAAGGGTTGAGCAAAGCATCAGAGAGGAAGTTATGAATGCAATGAGGGACATTCAATACACCCCAGACATTGTGGGGTTGAATTATGAAGATTTGTGTCGTCATCCACATTTGGAGCTTCTAGAAGGTTTTCAAGTACCAAAATTTGACACTTTAGTGGAGTTGAAAATCCTTTGACTCATTTGAGGGCTTATTGTGATCAACTTACTGGAGTTGGGAAAGATGAGGCTTTGTTAATGCGACTCTTTAGTTGAAGTCTAAAAGGAGAAGCTTTGGAATGGTTTATTTCTAAAGAAATCAAGCAGTGACCAAGTTGGAACGCTTTGGCTAAAGACTTCATTGAAAGGTTTGGTTACAATGTAGAATTCATCCCTGATCGATACTCTTTAGAGAGAATCAAACAAAATTCTGCTGAAATCTATCGAAGTACGCCTACCGTTGGAGAAGAGAGGCCGCAAGGGTTAGGCCTCCCATGACCGAAAAAGAAATTATTGAAGTCTTCGTGCACATTCAAGAGCCGGAGTACTATAATAGGATGTTACTCATTTTAGGAGGAAAGTTCAGTGAGATAGTCAAAATTGGTGAAACTATTGAAAACGGTCTCAAGATCGGAAAAATCATTCGAATGACTCCCCAAGATGAATCCTCGGAACCATTGAGGAGGAAGAGGGAAGATGTCTCCTCTATATCGTTTGAATCAAACCAAAAATCAAAGAGACATGCCGGTCTCAATGTTCAAAAGCCTTTACCATCCAAAACCTACCCTTCAGCTCCACAAAATTCTCACTCCATCCAACCAGATTACCTAGCTCCACCACCATATTATTCAAATTACCAAGCTCCATTGCCAAATTACCCAAATGCTCAATCAAGTTACCAAGCTGCATTGCCAAATTACCCAAATGCCCCTCATAGCTACCAAGCTCCACAATACCAAAATTTCCAAACACCAACACCGACTCGCCAAAATCCTCCCAGTTACCGCCAAGTACCTCCATCTTCACGAAATAATTACAATATTTCTTGTCAGGAGTTTTTGAAGAAACCTTCTCGAGTCTTTACTCCTTTGGTTGAAAGTCAAACCCAACTCTTTGAGAGATTGAAAGTGGCTGGTATGATATGCACAATTGATCCAAAAAATGTCAATGTCAATTCCAAACTTTATAGGCCCGAACTTCATTGTGCTTACCATTCAGGAGGTGCTGGACATACCACTGAGGATTGCATCAACTTGAAGCATAAAATTCAAGACTTGATTGATCAAAGAATTGTCACTCTTCAAGCTGTCAATTCTAATGCCAATGGTAATTCACTGATGAATTGTGGAGGATTTGCTAATTAACATGATTGACCCAAAGTCTCAAGCATTTCCCCGTCAAAACATCTCAAATTATCGTCAAATATCTCCCCCTCAACAAGGCAGTTATGATTCCCCTCGTCCATGTCTTGAGAAGAAACCTGCTCAAAATTTTACTCTTCTCATTGAAAGTTGAACGAAGTTGTTTGAGCAATTGAGTGCGGCATGTATTATTCATCTGATCAAGCCCAAGCCAGTCAATTCTAGATCAAGATTTTACCGAGCCGATCGAAGGTGTGCGTATCATTCCAACAGTGTTGGACATTATACTGAAGACTGTATTAATTTGAAGCACATGATCCAAAATTTGATTGATTAGAAAGTGGTCAGGACCATTGTACCCAACATCAACATTAATCCTCTATTGAACTATGGAGGCATTACTATCAACATGATAGAAACGGAGGAGGAGTGGTGCACGACAAAGACGATAGTTCCGGATGGTCTCGATTACCTTGAGAAAATTGTAGCTTCTCCAAGAATAAGTAAGAAACTCAATTTTACGATCACGACACCCCATCATGCTTTTGCTTTAGTGTCAAAAGAGGGTTAGAACAAGAAGGGGATTAATCATGTTCCACTAAAGTCTTTGCCTTAATTATGCCAGTCCTTTCTAGTGGAGGAATATGCCAATGTTGACGGTCTTGGAGAAGAAATTGGGAATCTTTTTGAAGAAGGTGATGTTGCGCCCAAAAAGATGATGGAGACACCAGGCATACGAGACGCCGAGCCAATAGAGTGAGTTCTTAATTGGACTTCCACTCCGCTCTTTATTCCTCGCTCAACTTGATAGACAAAGATGAATCTTATGCTATTTTCAAAATCGGTGGTAGTTCGAATGAGGCTCAGGACCCACCTCTTGTGTTGTTTTACCTAATTATGTTTTATTTCCCTCGTAATGTTTTGAAAAAGGAAAAATGGCTCATGGTCATAGTCAAAGTTCGTATTTCCTTATTTTCAATAAAAGCCTCTTCTATTGCAAAAAAATATTTTGCTTGCTTTAATTTTTCTATCTAACAGTCTTTGTTTTCGATTTCAGTAAAAAATAATTTTTTAAACCTATCAATATCATGTCATGTCACAAGTTGGATGAACAAAAATGAGGTAAATGAAGATGAGATTGAAGAGTATGACAAGAAGGTCATGATATTCAAACTCATTGTTAAAGATTTGAAACAGTTCGAGACTCAGGGTAAGTCGAATCCGGATGAGACAGAAACTGCAAATCTAGAAATGGATGACTGTGTCAAAGAAGTCAGAATCAGGGTCCATCTAGAGAAGCTTGGAAAGAGAACTCATCAGTTTGCTTAGAAAATACATTGACGTATTTATTTGATCACATGTCGTGGTTGAACATAGCTATTAATCTCAAATTACCAACCAGCGCATATGCTATCAAGAGTTACGATATTTAAAAATTCAGAGTTTCTTTTATTTTTTCCCCTGTAATCGCATCGTTTGTTTGTAATCGTCTTATGTTTCGTAGTTAGAAAATGATTTTTTTTGTAATGAACTACGTCTGACCTGAATTCTTGAGAATGAGATATGCAGGCGGCCTATGTCAGCTTCGGTCACCCCTTCATATATTTTCTATATTTCCCTTTTGTACTTGAACTACGTTCGACCTGAATTCTCAAGAATGAGATACACATGCGGCCTCTGTTGGCCTTGATCGTTTCCTTATCAAAATTTCCTATTTTTGTTAATCTTTGAGAGGGGGAACTACGTTTGACCTGATTCCTGCATCAACGAGATACTTAGGCGCCACAACGGCTCGGTCATATCTCCCATAGGATTTCTATTTTTTCTTTACAATAGAAACTGGGACATAATTTTTTTAGAGGGACTAAAAAATTCTCAAGAAGAGGATCTCTACAACAAGTCAAGACTAAAGATACATTTAGAATTGCAACTCGGATATAATTTTTGAGAGGGTCTCAAATATTCTACAAGTTATATATCAACACTTCGAGATATCCCAAGACATCTAACTGGGACAGAATTTTGGAGGATGACCTCAAAAATTCATTTAAGTATATTAGAAGTTTAAAGCTAACTTAAAATGATCTCTGGCATCGTCAAAGTTCATAGTCAACTGCAGCAATCTCCGACACCTTTGGATTTCAGAGTCAATTGCAAAACCTCTCAATTATAGCAGATTTCGGGAGGACCGTGTTAGAAATTTCCCAAGCTTTAAGGATTTTTGAATTCTCCAGAACAAGCTATCAAATACACCAAAGTTTCGAACCAAGGACGTTCATTTAAGCTATGCATGACATGACATTTGACAGTCACCTTTCCCGAGTTGATTTTTGAAAATCTTTTTTTAGGCTTTGATATGTCAAACATTTCGTATAATTTCATCTTATGACTATCAAGAAGCAAGAGATCAGAGTGATCAACCGAAGATATATAGCAAGACAAGGAGCAAGTGACTGAAGAACTCAACACAGATCAGTTTGTTTTAAAAACTAACAATTTTTCTATGGATGCAGAAAAGTCATTGAAGTTTTTTAGAAGAAAAGAAACAATTCTGAATATGAGCAACAACACCTCATTCAAATTCCCAGCAAAGCATGAGTCACAATGAGTACAAATGTTCAAATATGAACAAGTGAAAGAATCACTCTCAACATGTACAAGCATCTACAATGACATCAAATTACATTTTTCAGCATCAAGAACATTTGAAGAAAATTCACAAACCGCGTCGATATCAGATGCGGTAATGTGAAACCCTCCCGGAGGGACATTTCTATAGTATTATCAAATGAGATAATACGACCACCAGAGGGACATTTCTACAGTATTATCAAGTGAGATAGTACCACCACCGGGAAAGACATCATCGTCATTTTATCGATGGAATATCGTCATCCTTCCAATGGGTCAACATCATCCTACTAATGAATCATCAACGAAGCATCATCATCCTATCAATGGATCAACATCATACTGCTAATGGATCAACATCATCCTACCAATGGATCATCAACGAAGCATCATCATCCTATCAATGGATCAACATCATCCTGCCAATGAATCAACATCATCCAACCAATGGATCATCAACAAAGCATCATTATCCTATAAATGGAGCATCAACACCATCCCACCGATGGGTCATCAAACATTATCCTATAAATGGAGCATCGACATCATCATCATATCATGTAGCAGTATTATCCTACCAGTGGATCATCATCATCTTATCAATGAAGCATCGTCATCCACATCATATCAAGTCATCATTTTACTCCGTCAAAATTGATGGAGGCTGACGTCACAACATTTATAGAAAAGAACATTTGCTGAATATGGTAAAACGTATCACTTCTCTATTTAAATTATAGTTTCTTCTAACAAGTTTATTTCATTCCTTGTCGAGAACATCCAAGAGGATGAATTCTCAAATCAAACCACAGGTGCAGACGACATCAGAAAAGATGCAGCACAATGTGGAACTTTTCCTTAGCGCAAGCTAATGAGCGAATATTCATCTAGCCATCCACCTCGTTACAGTTGGATAATCATTGAGCTATCTAGCTCGATGCAGAGATCATCGGAGTTTGCCATGCAGAAAACAAGCAATGACATCTCCAGATCCTCAGCAAATCATGAGTTGTAATGGACATATTGTGTTCGAAAGCGGTATCTATTATCTTTTACTCTCTAAACTTCTTTATTTTCTCATCTAGTTGAAAGAAATGTTTATGTTTATCCATTAAGATATACTCATTTGTTATATGAATGATCTTTGTGTTTTTACTCAAGCCGCTAGCTAAAGCGGCACTATGTCTACTAATTATTTACTTTGAGCGTGCAGACATATACTAAAATACTTATATGATATCTTTCAAAGTGAGAATGATTTCAAAACACCAAGACAATAGCGCATCTGCAGAAATGTGCAAGAACATAACCAAAAAGTGTCGTAAGATATGTTACCACTTTTTTTCAATTATAGTTTCTACTAACATGTTTATTTCAGTCTTTGTCGAGAGCATCCAAGAAGATGAATTCTCAAACCACAGGTGCGGACGATATCAACTAGGATGCAGCACAACGTGAAACTTTTTCTTAGCAGCGAACTGGGACATAGTCCTAAGAGGAGTATCAAACTCTTAGGACGCGAGCTGAGGAGTGACTTCCACCATAATCAAACCACACCCCTATCAGAAGGAATGTGGGTTTTTCTTTAGGTTTATAGGTTTCGGTTTCGTATCCAGAAAATTTTGATTTTTCACCGGGAGCAACTTTCTAATCTGAGTGACAATACACCAAGAGCTTTGGAAATTATGTTCGTGTAAGTTCTTACTTATGGATGTGAAGAGCTCCACATTCATGGTTAAGAGGTTGCAAGCCTCTTTTTCATACTCGATCTACTTGTCACTCCTCCAGAACCAAATGTTAACTTGCATAATAGATTTCCTTTTCACCGATCGAGTCGAACTACGAACAGCCTAATTCTTAAGGTCTAAGGATATGTAGGCGGGCTCAATGTTGAAAACTCGGTTGTATCCCAACATCCTCTCTCAAATCTTATTCTTAAGCATTCCAGTCTCTTCAGAATTCGACATCGGGATAGTTTTTGAATTCTTTCATAATCGTGCGTCAAATCAAGCGTATTGAATTACAAGTGGCCTGAATTCTTATATAGCCTGAGATATGTAGGAAACCCGATACTGGGGTTCGACCATAATTTCTAAAGTCCGTACCAAAATCTCTTTCCTAAGGATAAAGATGTGGTCGATCAAAATTGGATTCATTAATTTCATTTGCCTCGAATTGCTTTCATCAATCCAAGTCAAATGAGGGACAGTTGTTGACACCCAATTTTGGAACTCCACAATATAAATTAATCATCGAGCTTTTTAAATTCCAAACAATTTGAAATAATTGACTTTATAAAATTTTAGATATTTTTCAAGTCATTTTAAGTAATTTTGTCATTTTTATAATTCTTAAAAATTTAAAATAATTTATATATTCTATATAATTTTGTATATATTTATATTATGTTAATATTTGAAAATAGACTCAAAAAGATTTTAGTTTTACTTATATATTTGGTTGATTAGTTTAGCTAATTTATAGTTTATGTTTTTGAGTTAATTAGTTTAAAATTAAACTAATTATTTTATTTTGGTAAGATTAAGAAGTTTGTAAATTAATTGTATTAATTCTTAACTAAGTTTGGCTATTTTTATTTTTTTAAAATTTTCAATTGAATATAATTTAGATTCATATGGTCAAACCTTAATTCAATTCCCAACCACAATTTTGTTTTATCCTAAACCCACTTCTTAGACCAAGCGTTGGACCTTTTCTTTTCAATTTCAACCGACCCAATTCCTTTACTTATTTGCCAGCAACTCAATTCTTTCTCTCAGCATACGAGCCCAATACAAATTCCCAATCCAACTAATTACCAGCCTAATTCAGTCATTTCAAAATACAAACAAACCCCAAGCCCATTCCAACATTATTATTCTTTCAACAATATACCATACGTACAATAGCACTCCTAAAGCAACCAGCAACGCGACCCAAATCGCGTACAAACCCAAATTTGCCCCACTTCGTTCTTCTTCCTCGCGAAACACAGAACGCGAAGAAACCCAACGCGCCTCATTCTTCCTTTCTCCGCGACTAGTCTTGTAAATCCGGAAAAGCGAGAGCCCAGACCCGTCCCATCGTGATCACCAACAGTAACATCCCATCCCTCACGTCCTTTTCTCCCTCTTTTCAGGGATTTTTTAATCTTTTTCACTGTTGCATCAAAAGGGGCATATGAATTCGAATTTTGAATTTCAAAATCCATCTAATATCTCCCGTTTCCCCCCCTAAAATCTTGCCCTATTTTCATCTATAAATAACATTTTCTTCTTCATTATTTGGATGGGAAAAAAGGCGGGGAGAGAGTTGAGATTTTCAGTTGATGCAGAGAGAAATATTTAGCAAGAAATAGCTATAGGAATCACATACGAAATAGGTTTGAGTTTATTTAAGCTCTTGCTTTGAAGTTTTTATTCAAAATTTCCGACAAAGTTCTAGTGGTGGTGGGAGCTTCATAGTTAAGCTTGTGATTCCAGTTCGCTGCCCCCGAAAAGGTAACCTCGCCTCCTTTTGTATTATGTTTCAATGTAGCATGTCGTGTGTGTTCAACTCTTGATACAAGGTTTGTTAGTAAGAGTATTTGGTTCTTTCGTTTAGCACTTGCTTTAATCTTATTTTCCTGCGAGTTTTTGGAAAGTAAGCGTTAGTCCAACATTTGTGAATGTTTACTTTGATATTATATATTGGTCCTTATATTTGTGAGCTCAATTTCGTATCTCTATAGTCAGTCGAGCTGCTGCCTTGTTTCACTTGAGATGACTTGATGTTCATCTAGTTTCCATTTAGGAATTACTTGCGGCCATGTGATCTGCTTTTTTCACTTGGGTCGTGTTTAAATCTAGTAATCTATACTTAGTTTAGTCTTAATAGGGTGCCTCATTGAAGTGGCGATTTGTAGATTTATCTTTAAAGGTTTGAGCAGTGGCAGCGACAGCAACAGCAGCGGCGGCGGCAACAGCAGCAGCAGTGGCAGCGACAGCAACAGCAGCGGCGGCGGCAACAGCAGCAGCAGTGGCAGCGACAGCAACAGCAGCGGCGGCGGCAACAGCAGCAGCAGTGGCAGCGACAGCAACAGCAGCGGCGGCGGTTAAAGGGGGAGATGGTCGGCCTAGCTAATATTATTGAAATTGTCTAAATGTGCTTTTTAAGAAGTAATTGCATAGTTGGCTTAAGTTAATATGATAAGCATGATTGGAATTGGAGAACAAAATTTCCTCCAATGAAATGGAATATGTCTAAGTTGCATGCATATTGAGTTTGTAGAGGTAGTCCCTATTTTTTTCATGTTGTATGAGGTGTGTTTTAAAATGAAGATTCTCTCCTAAGTTGTGCATTGTGTGTTATATGGCATACTTAACTTCATGATGTGAATTCATGAACATGCTTGAATGTGTGCTTATGAAATGGCATGTTAGCTCCTTATATGGTGTTGAAATTGCCTAGAGAGTGGAGGAGGTAGTTCCTCCCATGTTTATGCGGATTAATGAGGGTTGTGCATTTCCATAAAAACTTGTCTTTTTGAATGAAGACGAGTTTGTGTGAGTTGTTTCCCTCATGTTGTAGTGCATTGGTTATAAGTGATCTATTGTACTTCATGAAAATAAGATAAGATCATGTCTTAGTGAGGAGTTGAGAAGTTCCTCCTTGAAAGAGTGCTATTGAACATGGAAACTTGCATATGAGCTTTATGATGGCATGTGAGTATGTTATGACTAGGAGAAGGTAGTTCCTCCTTGAACATAACTAAACATAATAATGTCATGCATATGGATTGATAAATGTAGTTCCTACTCCCTTATATTTGCATTGACTATGTTGAATTGGAGTTAAGTTTCCTCCTTTGAATATGTGCTCATTCTGAATAGTGCTTTTTTTTTTTGAGTTGTGCAATACTGTGATGTTTCATGCTTGTTTAGGTTGCTAGTCTTGAGTCTTTAAATACAAAAAGTGTTTCAAGTGTCATTCAAGGACGAATGTTCCTAAGGGGGAGATATTGTAACACCACGTACGGACTAGTAAGACCTAGTTAAGGCTTGACTAAATCTAGTGTAACACTCCGAAAAATGCTAGGTCAAACTAGAGCCTAACGTATGCATCTTAAAAGTTTATGCATAAATGTGGATTTGGAAAATAGTCCAAGTTTTGACTAAGTATATTTTCAAGAGAAGGTTCAAGGGAGGTGCAAAGGCATCACTGCCCTTAGAAGCTCCCTTGAACAAATGCCTTAGCCGTGTGGGCAAAAAGGGCATCCGTTCAAGAGAGGCTTCAAGGCACGTGAAGCAGTTCACTGACCTTAGAAGCTCTCGTGTACAATGCCTTAACCATTTTAGGCATAAAGGCAGTTCACTTGAGGCTTCAAGGGACGTGAAACAGTTCACTGTCCTTGAATGGCCTTGTGAACTTTGCCTTAGCCATTTTGGGCAAGTTGGCAGTTCACACATGGGTTCAAGGGACTTGAAGCAGTCCATGACCCTTAAAAGGTCCCTTAAACAATTACTTAGCTTTTTAAGGGGATTTAGATGTGAAGGTATAAAGACAAAAAGGGCCCCACCAAATGGGGACCATCACGCGTGGGGGCTGCCCTAGTACACTAGGCAGTGCACGTGTGCATGTGGGGGCCCACTGCCATGTACTCCCTTGTAGACTTATGCCTTAGCTTTAAAAAGCTAAAGGCAAGTCCAAGAAAGGGTTTAAGGAAGGTACATCAATTCAAGGGGCCTTAAGAGCTCCCTTGGTAATTGCCTTAGTTTTATTTGGGCAATCCAAGAGAGGCATAAAAAGGGTAATTTCGTAATTTCCTTTTTAGTCCAAATTAAATGGGTATAGTCTATATTATTTTAAATAAGTATATATATGGTATAAATAGGCCTTTTGAATACTCTCATGGATATGCCTTAGCTTTAAAAAGCCAAAGGCAAATTCCAAGGGAGGGTCCAAGGCTAGTGGACCACTTCAAGGACCTTAAATGCTTCCTTAAACATTTCCTTAGTTTTTTTTGGCTAAGTCCATATGTGCATGGGTGTTTTCGTAAATATTATTTTAAAGTTAAATTAGAAGTGGGTATATTTTATATTATTTCTAAATAACTATATAAGGGATCTTATATTAAACTATCCCCAAAATTAATCAATTTCACAAACACCCACTTCAAAATAAAAAGTTCATCTCATTTCCAATGTTTCTCTCTCTACAAAGTTCTTCCATTGAAGAACATTCAAGCTCCAAGATTAGGGTTCAAGCTCCAAGGTTTTCGACCCAAATTCGTGCCAAAGTTTCATTAAGGTATGGGAGTCCTTTATTCTTGGTTAGCTATCACCAAGAAGCCCTTTCAACTAAGTTTTCAAAGATCCCCAATTTCTAGGTTTTCAATCAAATTCGTGGGTCTCTTTCTAAAATCGATTCCATTGATCTATAATGGTTGATCATGATTATATATGAATGTTTGTGGATGAATTCAAGTAATTGTTATGGTTTTTGAACAAATTAATTCCCACAAGACCCATGATTTCCCATCTTTCTCAAATCTAAACCCTAGTATGTCTTGAATGATGAATGAAGGATGAGAATCTAGTATGTTTCATGTAATTAAGTATTGAATTGTGATGTTATCCTATATGATGTATGAATATCACAAAATAGGGTTGAATCTTGAAGAAAGCCTTGATGGCTATGAATGAATGTTTTCAATTGGTAAGTAGTCTTCTATTGATTTGTTGATCCACTTGAGGTGGAGATGTTTACTTACTATGTATCCTTTGTATGAATGGTTTGATCAACTTATGGTGGAGATGCTTACTTGTTAGTATGAATTTTAGTGTTGAGACAAGGTCCATCTTCCCTACAACCCTAGATATGACTAAGTATGATACATTATGAATATGAATGATATGTTATGAACATGGTATGGTCTATATGTTAAATTGTATGAGGTGCTATTATGGAAGGACCCTACCCACATAATCCCCTATATGGATATATGATTTTATACATGTCATCAATGACCTACTTGAATGATGAATGTATCCTTGTCTATTGTATGAATGTTAGATAGGTGATTTACATGGTCTAAGATCCTTAAATGCAATATATGTGAATTGTGCATGAGTTGGGATATTAT
>NW_006238950.1:1236397-1238933 GCF_000226075.1 Solanum tuberosum | reverse complement strand
CTAAGGAACAAGTACGAAAAGGTGGGGAGCAAATGGGGAGAACTGGAGTCCCTGGCGCTCTGAGAGGCGCGGGGCGCCAGCCTCAACATTCAGGGACTGGTCTAGGGCGCGCTGGCTGGCGTGGCGCCCCAAGGGTGAAGATTCAGAGACACTTTTGGGGCGCGCTGGCTGGCACAACGCCCCACCCCTATCCCCAGGTGTTTGACGACTTTTCTTCTCCGTTTTTCATCTCTAAACCCTCTAAACTTCCGTGGTTCCTTCCCCAAACACTTAGAATCATTTATACCTTCAATATATGATAGATTCAATCCGAAATTACACCCGGAAACATGAATAAAATCACAAGAAACTTCAATCAACACAACCCACAAGAATTCAAGAAAACCTTCAACAATGTTCATCAAGAACTCAATTTCTAAACCTTCAAAGACCTAAATTCTCTGAATTAAATCATGATTGGCACGTGGGTGAACTACCCCAATGCTATGTGATCTCACATACCTTTTAGGGATCACCCCCGACGAAATCCACAAGCTCACCTTGACGAAATCAATGAATCTTGAACGTTCTTCTCCTTTCTCCTCTTCTTCAAGCCCTAGCGTAAAATTCACTTTTCTAAACTGACTAAAATCTGAATTTACCCCAATCAAACTTCTAAAAACGAATTAGGATAATTAGGTAAGGAAAAGACTAAATTACCCTTCCAAAATCCGGATTAGACTTTCCTTAATCCAACAGCCCAACTTCCAAAGGGCATAACTTACTCATACTAACTCGAAATCGCGCAAATTTGGAGGCGTTGGAAAGATCATTCCAAGAGCTTTCCAACCATATCTATAAGTACACCTAACTCATCCTGAGCTAGGAGTTATGACCGTTTGAATTTTACCAGAACTCAATTTTTCCTAACTTAAACAAATTTTCTAGATTTTCATTCTTTCCAAAAATGACTATTTTGAATTATTAGCTTCTTCCTAGTTATTTCAAATTGCGAGATGTTACAAACATGCTCGCCTATGCGATTATGTTACTAATACAATCTGGAAATTGAGTCCTTCCACTAGTTCATCTTCTACAACGCATACCTCAGGTACGCCTTATCCAATAACACATTATGTGAATTGTGAAAAAATTTCTTTCTGATGTCGAAATTCTCGTGCAGCTATTACTACAGATCATGAGCCATTTTCCTTCTCAGAAGCAGTGAAAGATGAAAGGTGCAGACAAGCAATACAGATCGAAATTGAGGCTCTTGAAAAGAATGAGACATGGGTAATTGAAAAATTACCACCTGGAAAGAAAGCACTTGGGTGCAAGTGGATTTATAAAATAAAATATCATGATGGTTATGTGGAGCGACACAAAGCACGACTAGTAATATTTGGCAATCATCAAAAAGAGGGAATTGACTATAATGAAACATTTGCTCCAGTTTCCAAGATGGTTACAATGCAGACATTTTTAGCTGTAGCTGCAACAAAGCAGTGGGAGTTGCATGAAATGGATGTTCATAACGCTTTTCTTCATGGAGACCTCCAAGAAGAATTGTACATGAAAAAGCCTCCAGGCTTCAAAGTACAACATTCTGATATGGTTTGTAGACTACAAAAATCACTGTATGGATGGAAGCAGCCCTCAAGATGTTGGTTCGCAAAGTTATCAACTTTGTTGAAGGAGTATGGTTTCATGTAATCCTACTCTGACTACTCATTGTTTACTTTACATAAGAATGGTATACTACTTAATGTTCTTGTTTATGTGGATCACTTAATAATTTGATCTGGAAATGATCATAGTGTCATCCAAAAATTCAAAAGCTATTTGAGTGATTGTTTTCACATGAAAGATTTAGGCACTTTGAAGTACTTTTTGGGCATTGAAGTTGCGAGAAATTCAGAAGGCATTTTCCTATGTCAACGTAAGCATGCTTTGGAAATTATTTCTGAAGTTGGATTACTAGGAGCCAATCCTGCAAATGTTCCTATGGAGTCAAACCACAAGTTAGCACTAGCGGAAGGACGTTCACTTGCTGATCTAGAGAGATATCAGCGATTAGTAGGTCGTCTCATATATTTGTGCTTCACTGGACCAGAGTTGTCCTATTTTGTGCATGTACTATCCCAATTTCACTACTAAAAAAATAGTGAATACTGACCTAAAATTTTCTAACCTCAAATGGAGGTCGGTATTTACAAGTAGTCGGTTTTTATGCAAAATAAAGCGAGAAAACCAAATTCCAACCTCTGGAGGTCGGAATTTTTCCCAGAAAAAATGAATTACAATAAAAATCGACCCCTTGATGTCGGTATTAAACAAATAAATCTCAATTAAATAAAACAAATAATACCAGTAAAAATAAATTAATATAAAATACCGACCTCATGAGGTCGGTAATTTTTATATTTAATTGAGAAAATAATACCGACATCAAGAGGTCGGTTTTTATTGTAATTCATTAAAAAATCCGACCTCCTGAGGTCGGAAATTTTTCTCAATTAAATATTTTATAATACCGACTTCCGAATGTCGGTAGTAT
>NW_006238950.1:1230144-1236355 GCF_000226075.1 Solanum tuberosum | reverse complement strand
AATTACTATTAATTAAAGTGACATCCGGAGGTCGGTATTTTTTACTTTTAAAAGCGACATCCGGAGGTCGGTTTGCGGTTTGCGGGTAAACCAAATTCCGACCTCAAGAAGTCGGAATTTTTCCCAGAAAATGAATTACAATAAAAACCGACCTCTTGATGTCGGTATTATTTTCTCAATTAAATATAAAAAATACCGACCTCATGAGGTCGGTTTTTTAATTACATACTATTTAATTTTTACCGACATTCGGAAGTCGGTATTATGAAATATTTAATTGAGAAAAAATTCCGACCTCAGGAGGTCGAAATTTTTAATGAATTACAATAAAAACCGACCTCTTGATGTCGGTATTATTTTCTCAATTAAATATAAAAACGCAAAATTGAGAAATATTTTGATTTAATTTTATTTAAATCGTCTTCCGGAGGACGATTTTGTGTAAAATAAAAATAAAAAATTATAATACCGACTTCCGGAAGTCGGTAAAATTAAATAGTATGTAATAAATTAATATTTTCAATTAACTTTAAAAAATATCTTCCGAATGACGGTTTTATACAAGTTAAAAAATAATTTAATATAAAATACCGACCTCCCGATGTCAATATTATTTAATTAACATGATTACTTTTTAATGTGATACCGATCTCATGACGTCGGTATTTTTTTATTAAATCTAATTACTTTTAATAAAAGCGACATCCGGAGTTCGATTTGTTTAAAATATTCCTATTAATAATCATAATTTTGCTGTTGTGCATAATACTAAAATTTCATTTTACAGCTACAATTAATTGTTCAAAAAGTGTAACAATTTTGTATACTTCTATAAATAAAAAGTTAGAATTCGTGGAATAAATAAAAAAATATCTATAATCCATATTTAGAGTATGAAACTACGTTGATATGAATTAGGAGATAATTATACTTATATTTCTAGAGTAATGTACAAATTCTATCAGTCCGTCGTCTAATCATGAACTTAATATCTCATGTCATGATGTAGAGGTGAAGAGCTAACATATAATCCATTCGAGTATGAAATGCGAAATAGTATTATTATATACGTTCGATCTTGAATGGATGTCAAGTGTAGTGATCACCTCCTAATTATGATGACATGTAAAGGATACTTCATCGGAGTATGAAATACGTTGATTAATTATATACTCCTCGAGTAGTTTAACAAATCAAGTCTTATATACTAGTGATTTAGATATGAAATACATTATCAATTAAAGAAATACCGATGATCAATTCAAGGAGATTTATATATTAAATTTGATATTGATAAACTTTTGTTGATCAATAAAATTAAATTTATATAATTAGGAGTTATATAATTTAAATTTATAAAATTAACTTGATCGATAAATTAAATTTATTAAATTTAATGTATTTCATATATATATATATATGTGTGTGTGTGTGTGTATGTTTAATTAATAAATGAACCTCAAGAGCTGAGTTTATATTAAAATAAATTAATAAATACCGACCTAAAGAGGTCGGTATATTTAAATTATTATTTTATTTAAATAATATCGACTTCACGATGTCGGTATTTATTAAATATTTTTAAATATAGATAATTGTTTTAAAAATTACCGACATCCCGTGGTCGGTAAATTAAACAATTCTCTTAAAAAAAGAATGATAATATCAAGTCTCACTCCTAAGTGAAGTCTCAAAACCTAAGTGAAGTCTCACTCCCCACCCCCATTGGCGCCCATCCCCACCCATCCCCGACCGGCGCCACGCCACACCACCATCGCAACAGCAAAGGAAGATCGCGCGTAGCTACAGAGGAAGGTCGTGCCGCCTCCATCCCGACCGGCGCCGCCTCCATATTAGCTTTCTCAGTTCGTGCCACCATCCCCGACCTTCTTACTCAAGGTGAATTTTTAGAACCTCCATAAAAGATTACTTTTGTTTCTATTTAGTTGAAGTATCTCAAAATTAGAGTACTAATATACTTAGTTTTATTGATTGTTAGTTAGTAAGTGAATGATTTAGGGTTTTTGATTGTTAGTTTGAATTAGGGATTATTTAATTGTTAGTTTGTGTTTGTTGATTGTGAATTGAAAATTTTAATGTTACGGTTAGTTTGAATTAGGGTATCTTAGGATTTGTTTGAAATTCGGTATTTCTTGAGTTTATTAGTTTGATTTTGGAATTGTAAGATTAGATTGAATTAGGGTATTTAAGGAGTTGTTTGAACTTGGGTATTATTTGAGTTAGTTTGAATTATTATTGAGATTTTAGGAATACTAATAGTTTGAATTTGGGATTTTAGCACTATAGTTTGATTTTTGAATTCTAGGAGTACTTTCAATTTGTGATTTTAAGACTAATTTGAATTTGGAATTTAGGACTAATAGTTTGAATTATATTTGATATTTTAGGACTAATTTAATAGTTTGAAGTTGGGACACTAGCTAGCTAGTTTGAATTTAGAATTTTAGGGATTTGAATTACAACTTAATTAGAACTTATAATTAATTATAACTTGAATTTACTATAAATTGAACTTAATTAGGAATATGAACTTGGAACTAAAGTGTTAATTTAGGACAAGTTAGTAAAGTGTTAATTTGAAGTTAGAAATTAGTAATTGAAGTGTTATGAGTAGAAGATGAATGTTTGAATGTCATGAACTTAATTAGAATTTGAAGTTGAACTTAGAATTTGAACGTGAACTTAGAACTTGAACTTGAAATTAGAACTTGAACATGAATTTAGAACTTGAACTTGAACTTAGAACTTGAACTTGAACTTAAAACTTGAACTTGAACTTGAACTTGAACTTAAAATTTGAACTTGAACATGAATTTTGAATTTGAACTTGAATTTGAACTTGAACTTAGAACTTGAACTTGAACTTAGAACTTAGAACTTAGAACTTGAACTTGAACTTAGAACTTAGAACTTAGAACTTGAACTTGAACTTAGAACTTAGAACTTAGAACTTGAACTTGAACTTAGAACTTAGAACTTAGAACTTGAACTTGAACTTAGAACTTAGAACTTAGAACTTGAACTTGAACTTAGAACTTAGAACTTAGAACTTGAACTTGAACTTAGAACTTAGAACTTAGAACTTGAACTTGAACTTAGAACTTAGAACTTAGAACTTGAACTTGAACTTAGAACTTAGAACTTAGAACTTGAACTTGAACTTAGAACTTAGAACTTAGAACTTGAACTTGAACTTAGAACTTAGAACTTAGAACTTGAACTTGAACTTAGAACTTAGAACTTAGAACTTGAACTTGAACTTAGAACTTAGAACTTAGAACTTGAACTTGAACTTAGAACTTAGAACTTAGAACTTGAACTTGAACTTAGAACTTAGAACTTAGAACTTGAACTTGAACTTAGAACTTAGAACTTAGAACTTGAACTTGAACTTAGAACTTAGAACTTAGAACTTGAACTTGAACTTAGAACTTAGAACTTAGAACTTGAACTTGAACTTAGAACTTGAACATGAATTAAGTTGTTTAAATAAGTTAAATTAAATAATGTGGTTTTGTTGATGGATTTAGTTGTTGGAATTAAGTCAAAACTAATGTAGTTAAAGTTAAAAAGTTAAGTTTGTTTAAATAAGTTAAAATAAATATTGTGGTTTAGTTGGTGGATTTAGTTGTTGGAATTAAGTCAAAACTAATGTAGTTAAAGTTAAAAAGTTAAGTTTGTTTAAATAAGTTAAAATAAATATTGTGGTTTAGTTGGTGGATTTAGTTGTTGGAATTAAGTCAAAACTAATGTAGTTAAAGTTCAAAAGTTGTTATGTTGTTTAAATAAGTTAAAATAAATATTGTGGTTTAGTTGGTGGATTTAGTTGTTGGAATTAAGTCAAAACTAATGTAGTTAAAGTTAAAAAGTTAAGTTTGTTTAAATAAGTTAAAATAAATATTGTGGTTTAGTTGGTGGATTTAGTTGTTGGAATTAAGTCAAAACTAATGTAGTTAAAGTTAAAAAGTTAAGTTTGTTTAAATAAGTTAAAATAAATATTGTGGTTTAGTTGGTGGATTTAGTTGTTGGAATTAAGTCAAAACTAATGTAGTTAAAGTTAAAAAGTTAAGTTTGTTTAAATAAGTTAAAATAAATATTGTGGTTTAGTTGGTGGATTTAGTTGTTGGAATTAAGTCAAAACTAATGTAGTTAAAGTTAAAAAGTTAAGTTTGTTTAAATAAGTTAAAATAAATATTGTGGTTTAGTTGGTGGATTTAGTTGTTGGAATTAAGTCAAAACTAATGTAGTTAAAGTTAAAAAGTTAAGTTTGTTTAAATAAGTTAAAATAAATATTGTGGTTTAGTTGGTGGATTTAGTTGTTGGAATTAAGTCAAAACTAATGTAGTTAAAGTTAAAAAGTTAAGTTTGTTTAAATAAGTTAAAATAAATATTGTGGTTTAGTTGGTGGATTTAGTTGTTGGAATTAAGTCAAAACTAATGTAGTTAAAGTTAAAAAGTTAAGTTTGTTTAAATAAGTTAAAATAAATAATGTGATTTAGTTGGTGGATTTAGTTGTTGTATTAAGTCAAAACTAAACTAGTTAATATTGTTAAGTTGTTTAAAAAAGTTAAAATAAATAATGTCGTTTTGTTGGTGTATTTAGTTGTTGGAATTAAAATTATCATTATTGTTTGTGTAGATGGATCCTGATCGTAGTTGGATTTATAATAGAAACAATCCTGGTCGAGCAGGTATGATTCCAAAATTCGCAGAACGTGTCACTAGATTTATAAATCATGCAAAGACACTTGATGATTTTTTAACTTCAAGATTGATTAGGTGTCTGTGTGTTTATTGTGAAAATGTGAGATATCATACAACAGAGACTGTTGCTATGTATCTTATGATGAAAGGATTCAAACCAGTGTATACTGTTTGGACTAGTCATGGTGAGGTTGAAAGTGAAACTATGTTTAATAACTTTGTTGTCGTTTAAAGTAGTAGATCTACCGAGCATAATTATTTCCAAGGTTCTAGAATGTCAGATATGGTCAATGATGCTTTTGGGATGCATTCTGATTTTGAACAAGGAGAAAATGTAGCAGAAGCTCCTAATGAAGAAGCAAATATCTTTTATGAACAATTGCGTGATTGTAGTAGTCCTTTGTTCAACGGGAGTCAACACTCTAAATTGTCTGTTGCAGTTAGATTGTTAAGTATCAAATCTGACAATAATATTTCTCAAGGAGCAAACTCTATGATAGATCTTATAAAGGAACTAGTTGATCCCAATGTAGAGATTCCTGATTCTTATTATAAAGCAAATGCATTGGTGTCTAAGTTAGGACTCTCCTCGATAAGAATTGATTATTGTGAAAAAGGTTGCATGTTATACTATAAGGAGGATGTCGATCTAGAGTCTTGTAAGTTTTGTAGTCACCCTCGCTATAAGATTGGTTCTACGGGAAAGAAACTTGCTATTAAGGCGATGCATTATTTACCTCTTATACCAAGATTGAAGAGGTTGTATGCATCAAATAGCTCTGCTCCTCATATGAGATTGGCACCGTGAAAAATAGAAGGTCCACCTGGTGTCATGTGTCATCCATCTGACGGAGAGGCTTGGAAATATTTTGATAGAACGTATCCAGATTTTGCCGTTGAGCCAAGGAATGTTAGGTTGGGTTTGTGTGTGGATGGTTTCACCCCTTTTTCAGTTGGGGCTACACCATATTCTTGTTGGCCTGTGTTTATTACACCGTATAATCTTCCATCTGATATATGTTTGACAAGTCCATATATATTTCTGAATTGTGTCATTCCTGGTTCCCGAGTAATCCAAAAAGCAAGAT
This sequence comes from Solanum tuberosum, assembly GCF_000226075.1. Taxonomy (NCBI): domain Eukaryota; kingdom Viridiplantae; phylum Streptophyta; class Magnoliopsida; order Solanales; family Solanaceae; genus Solanum; species Solanum tuberosum. The sequence goes on along the minus strand of NW_006238950.1, from coordinate 1,230,542 downwards.
TGATGTATACTTATAACCTTTGATTGATGAGTTGAAATTGTTGTGGTCTGAGGGGGTAGAAACATGGGAAATTTCTCGTAAACAAAATTTCAACATGCGTGCTACTTTACTGTGGACTATTAATGATTTTCCTACCTATGGAATGCTATAGATGGATGACCGCTAGAAAGTTAGCATGTCCCTACTGTATGGAAGATACTAAATCATTCACATTAAAACATGGCCAAAAAAATTCATGGTTTGATTGTCACCGTCGGTTCTTGCCACCTGATCATGAGTTTAGGAGAAAGAAATATGCATTTAAAAAGAATAAAACTGAACGAGATGGTCCACCCCCACTATTAACGGGTGATGATATTTCGGAAAGGGTTCAAAATTTTCCAAAGGTAACTGAGGAA
>NW_006238950.1:1229003-1230044 GCF_000226075.1 Solanum tuberosum | reverse complement strand
AACAACATATATTCAACTCCGATTTTATTAAGGAAACGAACTATATTTTCAATGTGATTCTACAGTTATTTTGTGAGCCAATATGGTCATGATCAAGTGTTTCCATCATTTATAATGTGGTATACTAATTGGGTAAGTGTTGTAATATATACACCTATTAAGAGATTAGTGTACTCTTCTTTCTACTAACATTGCTTTTAATTTACTAACGATATATAGGTCTATAATTCAGAAAATGCCGCCACATTTGATCAATTTTTCAAGGATATTTCTTGGGGACCGATTACAGTTCACACAATGTCCCAATATAACGTAAATGGTTTTAAATTAGCCACAGAGAAACACTCAAAGAATAAGAAAACTAATAATAGTGTTGTTTGGGTTAAAGGTGATGATGGAAATCAAAATGATAATTTTGATTATTTTGGCGTCCTACAGGAGATTGTAGAGTTGGAGTATTCAGGTTGGCCAATCAAAAGAATAGTACTTTTCCAATGCAAGTGGTTTGATCCAACTTCAAGAGGTACGAGGGAGCTTAAGCAGCATAATATCATTGAAGTCAAGCACACTAGGAAGTATGAGGCTTATGATCCTTTTATTATTGCACAAAATGCTAAGCAAGTGTACTATGCTCCTTATCCATTGTGTAGGGATAAGTCTGATTGGTGGGTTGTAATCAAAACAAAACCGATGGGGCGAGTGGAAGTTGAGAATGAATTGGATGTTGCATATCAAAATGAAATATCAAGTGTTCATCAAGTAGTGGATACTGAGTTAGAAATGAATTTGGAGCATCCTGATCACATTTTAGAAGAAGTTAATAGAGAAGAGTTAGATATGCCAACAAATATGGAGGAGGATGAGGAGGAAACTTTCGAAGAGGATGAATGGATAGATGAGGAGGAAACTTCCGAAGATGATGCATGTGAATGGATAGATGATGAAGAAACTTCCGAAGAGGATGAATAACAATTTGTATGTTTAGTTGGTGGATTTTTAGCTATTCATATTTGAGTATACTTTATATTTTAGTAGTTTTAA
>NW_006238950.1:1222100-1228399 GCF_000226075.1 Solanum tuberosum | reverse complement strand
ACTGGGGTCGTGATATCTGATGAGCCCTCTCGAGTTAATATTTCAAAACGAGCCTCAGTTTCAACTACTCACTCGGCACACCAGTCACATAATGCCTCTACTCATGTGGCTCCACAATCTGGTTATACTATATCTACACCCACTGTGGTACCTAGTTCGGGGTACCAAACTTTGCAAGGCTATTCACATCTTGGTCGTGGGTCTAACATACCATCAGCTAGTGCTAGTCAGTGCAATAGTTTGAATACTAGTAGTGGATCAATTGGACTTTCCAATCTTCATCTTGAATCCAATGGCTCAGAGCCTAATACTCCTACCACCCAGCACTCAGATGCACATGGTCCTCAGCCAGGCGATAGAGACAATTTTCGGAGACTCGTCATCGAGCCATTAGGATACAAGTATGATTTAATTATGTTTTATCTTTCATTTATCTATTTATGTTTTCATTGATTGATTATTTTTTGTTTACTCTACTTCGTCAATGAACTCGTATTTCAGCTTACATCCGGATGTGGGTATGGCTAAGATTATTTTAAAAGTGCATCGGAACTCAGTATAATGGTGTGTATCCGAATTGGAGTTCGATTCCACTTAACACCCAAGGGCAGATGTTCAACGAATTTAAGGCAAGAATATATATAAATTAAATTCACATCATATACATTTAAATTCTCTAGTCATTTGAACAATAAATATTTAGTTATTTTTTATTACAGAAATATTATGTATGGGCTCCCGAACACGAGGATGGCGTTCAAGTGAACTTCAAGCTTACAGCTTCAAAGTTGCTTTCTAGCACATTTTGTGACTGTCGAAGAGAAAACATAATTCCTAAGTTTATGTTACCGGATCGATGGGCTCTGTTACTGAAACATTGGAGTACTGATGAAAAATTTAAAAAGAGGAGTGAGATTGGGAAGATGGCTCGCGCATCAGAAAAGGGAGGCTCTTTGCACACTTGTGGAGCTATTAGCCAGGTTACTAGGAAGGAAAGAATGGTATACTTTCTTAATTTAGTAAAATCATTTTTTTATTTTTTGATAAGTACTTTTTGGAGATTAATGAGATCAAATTCTATATGTTACTTGCAGGAAAAAGAGTTGGGTCGGAGGTCAGAATTTTAAAACTACAAAAATAAAAATACCGACCTCCGGAGGTCAGAATCTCAAAATGCAAAAATAAAAACACCGACCTCCAGAGGTCAGAATTTAAAAAAAAGAATATTCCGACATAAAATAAAAACTGACATCGAGAGGTCAGTAAATACCGACCTCCAGAGGTCGGTATTGAATAACGACCAAGCTTTTTCCGATCTAAGCTGGGATGTCGGTATTTCAGGGAATACCGACCTTCGGAGGTCGGTATTTGTAGGTCGGTATTCACTGTGTTTTTAGTAGTGTTTATGCATTGCCCACAAGAAGAACACTGGAAGTAGTGCTACGCGTTGTTCGATTTTTGAAAGGAAAACCTGGACAAGGTATATTATTGCATAGTTCATATGATTTGAAGCTATATGGATGGTGTGATTCAAATTGGACAGGTTGTCCTTTACCACGACGATCTCTCACTGGGTGGTTTATTCTCTTAGGTAATTCACCAATATCTTGGAAGACTAAGAAGCAACAAACGAACAGATCTATGGCCACCACAACTTGTGAATTAAAGTGGCTAAAGGGAGTTTTGTCCAGTCTAGGGGTGACACATCCTACTCCAATAATACTATATTGTGATAGTCAGTTAGCGCTGCATATAGCAAAGAGTCTAGTATTTCATGAAACGATGAAACATATGGAAATAGATTACCATTTTCTCCGAGACGAGATAACGAAGGGCAACATTCATCCAACATATGTTTCCTTTAAAGTGCAACTCGCTGATATTTTTTACAAAAAGCATTAGGAAAGCATCATTTTGACTACCTTCTTTGCAAGTTGGGAATTCAAAATCTTCACGCATCAACTTGGGCCGTGGGGTATTAAGCAAAGATTTGTGTAAATATAGTAACTTTAAATTGTGTATCTAATTTTGTGAGAGATGTAATATTCTATGGGATATTATATGATATATTATAGGAATAAGATATTCTCATAATATCTTTAGGAAAAGATTTTAGGAGTAGGAGACTCAATCTCATGTATATATATATATATATTCTTCTTTTCTTGAATGAGAAGGCAAGTCAGATTCTTCAAACACTAATCACTGTTTTATATAAGTCCCTGTCCCCAAACATTCCCTACATAACATGGAGATAACAAATTATATTACCAATACTATAGAATAATCTTTTGGAGAGAAAGAAGTTGTAATAAATTAAATGACAAGGTCTCAAAGAGAAAATAAGATTTTGAGACAAAAAAAAAATAAGGGCTCGCTTTTCACTATCAACTCGCTTGAGGGCATAAAAGTGATACAAGTATGCTTCATTTCGCTTCTCGGTTGAAGAAACAAAGCACATGATTGTAACAACCTTCTTTAGCACTTAAGTTTATACAACTGCGGCACCTAGTCATTTTAATATTGAATAATAGATTTCGAACAAAAATAGATTTAATACTTTAGAATCACATGTAAAAGAATAGGAATATAGTTTTGAAGTTACTTTAGCATTAAAGTTCATACAACTGTGGCACTAAGTATGCTCTACAAATCTACTTTGAAATACACAATCCCTTCTTATGCTTTCTTAAATCACAAATAAAAGAACAAGAAGATACTTTTGAAGTAAAAGAATATAAAGTAAGCTATTAATATCAATTTTGAACAATATATTAAAATATCTTACTTGTTTCAACTTCTTGGATGTATGATTAACCATATCACTAGATTGAGAAACAAAACTCTTAGTGGCTTATTTCTTCTCTATGCCAAAGATTTAAGCCTTCGTCCTCGTTCCTTTTCAATGGCACCAGGCACAACAAATGTATATTTGATTGTACTCATCATAGATGAGTCAGCCTCATTTTCATTCTTCAATTGTTTCATCTTGAACCTGCAAGGATAGACTAAAAGGATTTTTGATATAGTTGACTGATAACCAATTGTGTATCTATGTTATGGTAAGCATTGATAGACTAAAAGGACTCTATAACTTAGTTTTTACTCTTTTGTATGTTTTGGTTTTTAATTCATAGCACAAAGAAAGTCATAATATATTATACCGAATTTATAATTTACAATATGTTACATTAAGTTTTTGGGATAAACGTGTGAAGCACGTTCCCAGAACTAGAATTAGTGATAAGGAGAACTAGAAAGGTTAGCCCCTGCCTCTCCCACATTAAGTTCGACAACACCCCGCTACCTACTAAACTTCTACCCTAATCCTCGACATCCATATCTTACTATTTAAGGTCATGTCCTTAGTAAGCTAAAGGTGTGGTATGTTCTATCTAATTACCTTCTCCCAATTCTTGTTCGGCCTATACCTACACCTCCTAACTTTTATTACAACCAGCCTTTCACACCTTCTTACTAGCACATCCACACTTCTCTTCACATAATTTGAACCATCTCAATCTCATCTCTTTCATCTTTTCCACCTCGGAAGTCACTCCCCTCTACAAAACTACCCTTGAGTCATAATTGTAGGGTTCAAATTTTTGTAAGAAGTAAAAGGTTATGATGGCAATGAAAGATGTGAAATCTCCTAAAGTTGAGGCACCTTTATAATGTTTACTCAAAGGTTGCATTTCATTACTTCAGTATACAACCTTAGCTAGCAAAAAGTTTGTGGTAGGCACAGTTCTCAAAAGCCGGATGATATTAGTTTGTGATTACCTAGGATATATTATGTTGTGTTTACTGTTTTCATCTCGAATAGTTTGAAACTGAGGCATAGTTATAATTAATGTTATTGCCTCCTTGAGTGTCATCCCCATGGTCATACACAAACCTAATCATGTTATTAGTGTTTAAGAAAATGGATCTTGGGCTCACAACTAAGCTAGCTCATGAGATAAGAATTCTCTAAGACCATATAAATAGACAGTAACCATTCCCTCAACTAATTTGAGTCGATAACATCCTCCGGCGCACAAGCCTGAATAGTTGGAGGGCGGACTATATAACCTAGGGGCCAACATTGGGTTAGCTCATAAGGTGATGATCATGTCTTACTCTGATACCAAGAACAAGAACATCTATGACTCTAATACCATGTATGCTAACAATTTATGTGTTTTTTAATTCAGGTTAGAAGTGTTTATAATTCGGGTGGTTTTTTAAATTACACAGATGGCTTTTAGAACTTTGGCTTTTAAAAAATTGATTTAACTAATGATGTGATCAAATCATAATTGGTCATGTGTAAAAAATGATTTTGCAAAATTGGAGTTAAAAAATAAAAGCATGAATGAGCTTTTTCTCAAAGTTCGATGACAGATTTGAGTTTTTTCCCTTATATTTTTCACACTGTCAATACATATAAAATTTAGATTAAGAGAATCATAGTCAAATCTTTTTATAAAGGTCCCTCGTTATAAAGACATTTCATTATTATAACTTAATTTTCTCCCGAATTAATTTACTTTTATATAACAACATTAATTCTATCGATAACAACAATGACATTCATTATAGAATTACACTCTTTATAAAATTACCCATTTATGACAATCATATTCAAATATTGTGTAATAATATTTATAAGAAATACATTATGTAGAAGATGAATACAAAACTATTGATGAAGAGCCTCAACATATTGCTACATGCGGTAAGATAAAAGAGTCATTTGTTAAGATCTTAAGCAAGATTCAACGTAAAGCTATTGAATATCCTTTTGCTGAAAGTTTGGACAAAAATATCCATCAATTCAAGCGATATGCTGTCACTAAGAGACTAAAATTTGTGAAACAACATGCGCAATTATAGTATTCTCACATCAAATTTGATATATTTAAATTTTTAATTAATTTTAAATGCATATACTCTTTAGATTTTAATTCTTTGTTATTACGGTACAATTAATTTTGAATTTATTAGTAATATATTAGTCTTTTGAATTTTTATATTAAATTTTTAATTAATACATTTAAATTTGATATATTATATTTTTAATTAATTTTAAATGCATATACTCTTTAGATTTTAATTCTTTGTTATTACGGTACAATTAATTTTGAATTTATTAGTAATATATTAGTCTTTTGACTTTTTATAAATGAATAAGAAAAATAATTGAGATTTTAAATTTAACAAGTAAATTATTTTCGTTTATAACATAAAAAGTAAAAATAAAAATTAAAAATTGCATGTTTTTATTTATAACAACTAAATAGATCAAAATGTCAAATGTCACTGTAAGTATATAACAAGACCTTACTATAGCAATCATAAAACTTTCAGAAAAAAAATACTAGTATTGTAGAGAGATTTAATAGATACATATTTGGTTGAATTTTCTCCTAGTCCTTTTCAATAGAATCAATTATAGGTGTGAATTAAGTTAAATATTTAAGTTAATCCTTAAATATGGCCTAATTTATTTTGAAGTTAAGACTTATAACTAATTTCTCTAAAAAAAATTGCATTATTTAAATTAGGTAGCTCTCATGAATTGTAATTGTCAATGAGATATTAATTGAGGATAATATACAATTCCTCAAGCCTTTGTTTCATTAATGATGTCCAAACTAGAAGATCCTATTCAATATATTAATTTTTTTTAAAAGTATTTTAACAATAAAGAGATAATATCTGATGTATAAGTTATTAGGTGTACATCACAAAATTTATATCTTACCTTTTATCGTGAACAAGTAAAGATGGCTGACGGAGAATGGTTGTGAAGTAAGCCTACGTAAACTCACAAAAATTTCAATTCATTGTGCTTCACAAAAATCCGTCCTGCATAAACTCACCCTACATAATTTGCTTTAGTTAGTTGATATTTTTATTTATTATTATTACAAAAACCTAACACTTGTAGCTTCAAAACATGACTAAATTTCTCATAGCCAACTGTAGTTTTAAATCAACCTGCAATTTGTCTTGCCTTGTATTAATTATTAATAAGACTCTCAATTCGTCCCATCCCACCTTGCCCACACCGCATAAAGTCAAATCTGGCCCGTTGCCATCCTTATGAATAAAATTGTATATTTATGTTGTGAGTTAGGTAAAGGACGAGTCCATATTTCATATAATTCCGAACTTATGCGCCAATAAGAGTTAATACATATAACGACGACATACCATTATGATTTCATAAAATTAAAGAAATTTAGAGAGGGTGAGTGTACGTAGACTTTATCATTATATTTGGTGGTGTGTGTGTGTGGGGGGGGGGGGGG
>NW_006238950.1:1212292-1215624 GCF_000226075.1 Solanum tuberosum | reverse complement strand
GATAGACCTTCGGCTCAAAAACACGATTATAAGAAAATAAGACAGCAAAAACAAAATACAAAGCCAATGGAGCAACAAATAGTAATAAACAATGAAGAACAAAGAAACTATATGATTCCTAAATAATATTAGTAATAGGGAGAAACAGAAAGGTTAGCCCCTGCCTCTCCCACATAAAGTGCGACAACACCCGGTTACCTCCTAATCTTCGACCTCCATATCTTACTATCGAGGGTCATGTCCTCACTAAACTAAAGTTGTATGTTCTATCTAATCACCTTCCCCCAATTCTTCTTCGGCCTACACCTGCCCCTCCTAACTTTTATTACAACCACCTTAAACACCTTCTTAATTACTGACATATCCACACACCTCATCTTTACATAATTTGAACCATCTCAATCTCATCTCTTTCATCTTTTCCACCTCGGAAGTCACTCCCCTCTACAAAACTACCCTTGAGTCATAATTGTAGGGTTCAAATTTTTGTAAGAAGTAAAAGGTTATGATGGCAATGAAAGATGTGAAATCTCCTAAAGTTGAGGCACCTTTATAATGTTTACTCAAAGGTTGCATTTCATTACTTCAGTATACAACCTTAGCTAGCAAAAAGTTTGTGGTAGGCACAGTTCTCAAAAGCCGGATGATATTAGTTTGTGATTACCTAGGATATATTATGTTGTGTTTACTGTTTTCATCTCGAATAGTTTGAAACTGAGGCATAGTTATAATTAATGTTATTGCCTCCTTGAGTGTCATCCCCATGGTCATACACAAACCTAATCATGTTATTAGTGTTTAAGAAAATGGATCTTGGGCTCACAACTAAGCTAGCTCATGAGATAAGAATTCTCTAAGACCATATAAATAGACAGTAACCATTCCCTCAACTAATTTGAGTCGATAACATCCTCCGGCGCACAAGCCTGAATAGTTGGAGGGCGGACTATATAACCTAGGGGCCAACATTGGGTTAGCTCATAAGGTGATGATCATGTCTTACTCTGATACCAAGAACAAGAACATCTATGACTCTAATACCATGTATGCTAACAATTTATGTGTTTTTTAATTCAGGTTAGAAGTGTTTATAATTCGGGTGGTTTTTTAAATTACACAGATGGCTTTTAGAACTTTGGCTTTTAAAAAATTGATTTAACTAATGATGTGATCAAATCATAATTGGTCATGTGTAAAAAATGATTTTGCAAAATTGGAGTTAAAAAATAAAAGCATGAATGAGCTTTTTCTCAAAGTTCGATGACAGATTTGAGTTTTTTCCCTTATATTTTTCACACTGTCAATACATATAAAATTTAGATTAAGAGAATCATAGTCAAATCTTTTTATAAAGGTCCCTCGTTATAAAGACATTTCATTATTATAACTTAATTTTCTCCCGAATTAATTTACTTTTATATAACAACATTAATTCTATCGATAACAACAATGACATTCATTATAGAATTACACTCTTTATAAAATTACCCATTTATGACAATCATATTCAAATATTGTGTAATAATATTTATAAGAAATACATTATGTAGAAGATGAATACAAAACTATTGATGAAGAGCCTCAACATATTGCTACATGCGGTAAGATAAAAGAGTCATTTGTTAAGATCTTAAGCAAGATTCAACGTAAAGCTATTGAATATCCTTTTGCTGAAAGTTTGGACAAAAATATCCATCAATTCAAGCGATATGCTGTCACTAAGAGACTAAAATTTGTGAAACAACATGCGCAATTATAGTATTCTCACATCAAATTTGATATATTTAAATTTTTAATTAATTTTAAATGCATATACTCTTTAGATTTTAATTCTTTGTTATTACGGTACAATTAATTTTGAATTTATTAGTAATATATTAGTCTTTTGACTTTTTATAAATGAATAAGAAAAATAATTGAGATTTTAAATTTAACAAGTAAATTATTTTCGTTTATAACATAAAAAGTAAAAATAAAAATTAAAAATTGCATGTTTTTATTTATAACAACTAAATAGATCAAAATGTCAAATGTCACTGTAAGTATATAACAAGACCTTACTATAGCAATCATAAAACTTTCAGAAAAAAAATACTAGTATTGTAGAGAGATTTAATAGATACATATTTGGTTGAATTTTCTCTTGGCCCTTTTCAATAGAATCAGTTATAGGTGTGAATTAAGTCAAATATTTAAGTTAATCCTTAAATTTATATGACCTAATTTATTTTGATAAGACTTATAACTAATTTCTCAAAGAGATTTAATAGATACATATTTGGTTGAATTTTCTCCTAGTCCTTTTCAATAGAATCAATTATAGGTGTGAATTAAGTTAAATATTTAAGTTAATCCTTAAATATGGACGAATTTATTTTGAGGTGAAGACTTATAACTAATTTCTCAAAGAGATTTAATAGATATATATTTGGTTGACTTTTCTCCTGGCCCTTTTCAATAGAATCAATTATTGGTGTGAATTAAGTCAAATATTTAAGTTAATCCTTAAATATGGCCTAATTTATTTTGAAGTTAAGACTTATAACTAATTTCTCTAAAAAAAATTGCATTATTTAAATTAGGTAGCTCTCATGAATTGTAATTGTCAATGAGATATTAATTGAGGATAATATACAATTCCTCAAGCCTTTGTTTCATTAATGATGTCCAAACTAGAAGATCCTATTCAATATATTAATTTTTTTTAAAAGTATTTTAACAATAAAGAGATAATATCTGATGTATAAGTTATTAGGTGTACATCACAAAATTTATATCTTACCTTTTATCGTGAACAAGTAAAGATGGCTGACGGAGAATGGTTGTGAAGTAAGCCTACGTAAACTCACAAAAATTTCAATTCATTGTGCTTCACAAAAATCCGTCCTGCATAAACTCACCCTACATAATTTGCTTTAGTTAGTTGATATTTTTATTTATTATTATTACAAAAACCTAACACTTGTAGCTTCAAAACATGACTAAATTTCTCATAGCCAACTGTAGTTTTAAATCAACCTGCAATTTGTCTTGCCTTGTATTAATTATTAATAAGACTCTCAATTCGTCCCATCCCACCTTGCCCACACCGCATAAAGTCAAATCTGGCCCGTTGCCATCCTTATGAATAAAATTGTATATTTATGTTGTGAGTTAGGTAAAGGACGAGTCCATATTTCATATAATTCCGAACTTATGCGCCAATAAGAGTTAATACATATAACGACGACATACCATTATGATTTCATAAAATTAAAGAAATTTAGAGAGGGTGAGTGTACGTAGACTTTATCATTATATTTGGTGGTGTGTGTGTGTGGGGGGGGGGGGGG
>NW_006238950.1:1208514-1212118 GCF_000226075.1 Solanum tuberosum | reverse complement strand
GTGGGGGGGGGGGGGAGGGACTAATTGTTTACAATAGATTTTCGATCTACAATAACACACTTGGTGAAATTTGAAAAGGGTAGAGTGTATGCATATTTCATCACTACCTGATAGAGGTACATAGGTTGTTATCAAAGACCCTCAACTCAGGTGACACATATCAAAGTAGATTTTTCATTGAAAAATATTTAATGACTATTCCTATAGATTTTTTACTGATTGAATTAGTGAGCAAAGAAAAAATGTTCGGTGGTTATTTTCAGTACTTTAATAGAAATCTGTTTACCACAAGTACCCCTTAAACTATGACCGAATTTCATAGACACACCTAAATTTAATTGGTAACATTCTAATTAGTTATTACACATATTTATTGATATTAAAATTTATATACATATAATTATTTTAATTTCTTTCTTTGTTAAATATTTATTTTAATTTCTTTCTCACTTTAAACATGTTTTTAATTAATTTATTGCATTTTTACTTTTAATTATTTTTTAAAAATTATGTGTATTTAAAAAAAATATAATTAAAAATATCCTTGAAATGTTCTTCACTTTTTTTTATATCTGTTCGAAATTAACTTATTTTAAATACAAGACATTTGGAATTAAACTTGAAATCTAATCAAACGAAAGACAAAGAAAATAAAAAGAGTAAATAAAATCAATAGAAAATATAAAAGAAAAAAAAACAATGAATGAAGGTAGAAAAAAAAAGTTTCAACAAGCTAAAAAAAATGTGTATTAACTTAATTATATACAAGATAAACAAAATACGAATATTTTTTTTAAAAAAAATTTAAAAAATAATTTATTTTTAAAAATACAAAATATATATTTTCATACGTGGCTGGTGCGTGTGCACAAACACAATCAAGCTAGGTGGTTGAAGGTGTCACGTCAGTACAAAAGGTACACACAAATATGAAAAAAATGAGTTTGGGAGGGGGGGGGGGATACTAGGACCCTAGTTAAGTTTTAATCTGTCTCTAAGATTTCGGTTATAGTTTAAGAGAGTACTTGTGTTAGGATCGAAAATAATCAGGTGTAATGCGAAAACTAGCAAAGCAAACCTCGAAAGACCACGAGTAAGAAGACAAACGAGAAACATGCCAAAAGATACAGATTTAACGTGGTTCGGTCAATCGACCTACATCCACAAAGGAGATGAGCAATCCACTATAAATATGAGAGTACAAAATATAGAGAGAAACAACCTCAACCAATTCACTCGGAATACAAGGAGGTACACAAAATTCTCCTCCATAACCGCAACTCTCAAAACCGTAGGACTATATTGTGAATGCTAATTAAGTTAGAAGGAACAAACTTGTATTTATAGAGTTCTAAAACATTTCCTACAAGAAAAGGACTAATCAAAATATTAAAATCTTTTCCTAAAAAGAAAACTTATTTATGGTAAGAAATCAGGGCAAATAAACCCTAACAACTTGTGCCTTATACCCGAGAAGTGTTTTCGATTCCATAGCTAAGGCCTAAGCACAATTAATTCTCTAATATTTGTAAAAACAATTTTTAAACACAAACTCCTACTTGTCGAAGTACTTTTTTTCTGAAAAGTAACTTTAAAATTTAAAAGTAAACAATTTTTTATAAATCGGCAAAATTGAATATTAGTCATAAAAGAAGACAAAATTGTTCCATGCTTAACCACCGTTTTTTTAAATAACTTTTAAGGCTCTTTCTGTCTTGTTTGTCGCTTTGTATTAATAATATAGGCTAAAAAAGAAATAACTTCTTTGTTTCTTTGACGTAGGGATAAATTTTAGGTACATTCTATCCTATTCAAGCCTTACTTATAGAATTACATTGAATATATAGTTGTTATTATTATTATTTTGCTTAAAAAGGAAACTAATCAATCTGTGAATATATCCAATTATCACTTTGGGTTTACTTGCAAGAATCATTTTAATTTTATAAATATACAATGATAGATTTAAACAGCATTTGGTACGATATTTGTGTAGCTTTGATTGTTGCAGCGGAATGAAATTCCTAAACCGAATAATTTGCTCCAAATTCTTCTTTGTATCACTAGGAAACAAAGATAATGCTTCACAAACTACATGTCCTTTCGTTGGATTTCTTGATGTCAATGATTCAAGAAGATTTCACTGCTATATTTATAACACCTCAGACTTCAATCAATTTTTATTTTGGGTCAACTTCAAACTATCATATATTTTATCACATAAAGAGTTAGGCCGCCCATGAGATATAAAATCGAAGATCTTTGAGTCATCTTTCCAAAGCCGCCAAGTTGGCTAAATTTTGACCTCGGAATAAAAAGTTATGGCCATTTTAGTGAAGCCTCTCTAGTTTAGGCTTTTCATCCGCTTAAGGAAAGGGGTATTTCGATCTTTTCCTTAGCCCACTAGTCCTAAAACGTTTTTCTCACCTAAGTTAAGGGTCTAATTAGAATTAGACCATTTTTCCACGTTCATAAACGCTTAGAGTTGAGAGAAGGGTTTCAAGAAATATAAAAAATAGTTAATAAAAAAGGGCGATGTTTACATAGTAATAACTATTTTGAAGCAAACTTCCTGACAATTTAAATCACATAAGTATCATTGATAAATAAAGTCATTATTCTGTCTTAAGCATTAAAAAAAATCGTGACAATTCTCTAAATTTGAAAAAAGATATTTAGAAGTATATATCTACATCACAAGAAAATTGTTAACAAAAACAAATGAATTTAGACTACATCATGTTAACTTCATATACTGGAATACTACATACTAATGTATATATTAAGCAAAAAAATAATTATTATATCATCAAAATTATTTTTCTCCAGTACTCAAGGCTATGGAATATATCCTCTTAGGATAGAACAACTTACTTCATTAGAATAGTGGTATCTCATATCAGTGGCGGAGCCAGAAATTTTAATAAGGGGGTTCAAAATCTGAGAAGTAAACACACGAACTAGTGGAAGGGGGTTCGACATCTATTATACATACCTAAAAAATAATTTTAACCATGTATAAATAGTAATATTTTTCGCTGAGGGGGTTCGAACACCCTCATTATATGCTGCCTCCGCCCCTGCCTCATATCCCGCTAAACTTCGAACTCACTCAATGACAATAAATCACACAAAAAAATTTAAAATGTAAGAAGAAGAAGAGTAGAAGATTAAAAAAAATTATGGTTGAAAAATGAGAGGAAGCCTTTCTATTTATAGTAAAAAAAGGGTAGTATGAACAAATGTTTTTTGTGTCTTATCTGAAAAGTCATGACATTTCCGAGAAGTCACAACCCTTTGGAAAAGTCACAACTTATTGGAAAAGTCACAACTCTTTGAAAAAGCCACAACTCATCAAAAAATCGCAACCTTTGAAAAAAGTCACAACTTATCGGAAGAGTCCCAACTTATCAGAAAAGTCACAACTCATCGAAAAAGTCAAAACCTAAGTTAGGGATATTATAGTAACTTAACATTCAAGTTGGGAGTTCATGCTTTTAAGGTAATATATATATATATATATATATATATATTAATGGTGAACCCGACCTGTATTCTCCTACAAGAAAGTTTTTCCGATAATAGAATAGGAAATAACTTTATA
>NW_006238950.1:1206880-1208414 GCF_000226075.1 Solanum tuberosum | reverse complement strand
TAATAAATAAAAAGATTTTACCCCCAAAATTAATCAGAAAATTAGACAAGCCAATTGCAGCAATGCAAATGGATGGAACATACAATACCTACCAACATTATATCGGAAAGACTCAGGTAAGTTTTATTAATACATGTAATGAATTTTATAAACCAATGTATACACTTGACAGGATATGGGTAAGAGATCTAAACATAAATGTAGATTTTGTATTAGGATTAAAATTTATGATACAAAATAACGGAGGAACATTAATTACAAGAGATGGGGTAATATTCTTTAAGCATCTTACTTATACACCAGTACAAACTATTAATTTTGAAACAAAAGGAAGACAAGTTGGTATATCTCCAAGCACTTCTGAAAATGATAGTTCACAGATATGTTGTAAAAACTGCAACGATAAAAGCCAATGTTGTAAAGATTTAGGCCAAACAGAACAATACGAGGAAGAAGAAGAATATGATATAAGAGAAAAAGATTATACTTTAATAGAAGTAGAAAATGAATTCTATAATTTCCAAACAGGAATCAACAGGATAGGTACAATTAGAAGTCCTAAGGACTTAGAAAACATAGTAAGAATATTAGAAGAAATGGAAATAATAGGAGAAAAACCTTTAAAATACTAGGAAAATAATAAAGTAGTATGTAAATTAAATATCATAAACCCTGAATACATAATAAAAACAGCTGCCATTGAAGAAACTAATCAAGACTTGAAAGACTTTAGTGTACAAATAAAAGAATTACTAAATTTAGGAGTAATAAGAAGATCTACATCAAAACATAGATCAGCAGCATTTATGGTTAGAAATCATAGTGAGATAGTGAGAGGTAAAGCAAGAATGGTAATTAATTACAAAAGACTTAATGATAATACAAGAACTGATGCATATAAATTACCTGATAAAAATGAATTAATCAATCGAATCCAAGGAAAAAGAATATTTAGTAAATTCTATTGTAAGTCAGGCTATTGGCAAGTAAAAATGCATGAAGAAAGTATAGAATAGATAGCATTCACATTCCCGGAAGGACATTGAAGACATTAAATTAGTCCAACAAATTAAAGAAAAAGTTAAAAATAATTCCAGAATTAAGTATACCACTAGAAACTGATTATTTAATAATTGAAACCGATGGTAGTTTCCAAGGATGGGGAGCTGTGTTAAAAGCTAGACCCAATAAATACAGCGACAAGATAGAAGAAAAAATTTGTGCTTATCAAGTGGAAAATATAAAGAGAAAGAAAATATGAGCAGTATAGATGCCGAAGTTTTAGCAATAATATATGGTCTTAATAGTTTTAAGTTATATATTTTAAATAAAAATGAAATATTAATACGAACTGACTGTGAAGCTATAGTTAAATTTCATCAAAAAATAAATCAAAAAGCTAGTAGCAAGAGAAGATGGCTAAATTTTATGGATACTATATCCATTTATCCAAATGTTATTTTTGAATATATAAAAGGAAAGGATAACAGTTTAGCAGATCAATTAAGTAGACTAAATATTAAAATAACTTAAC
>NW_006238950.1:1175480-1206525 GCF_000226075.1 Solanum tuberosum | reverse complement strand
CAAAAAGACACAGACAAAATAATCTTTTGTGACCATTGTTCTTCAATGACTGAGTCCTTCAAAAGATTAAATGCAAAGGTGGAAGCATTACTCCAAGAGAACACTAAACTAATGGAGCAGATAAAATCACTCAAAGGTAAAGTCTTCATTCAGAAGATTGATACCAGTACACAGACCTCAGAAAAGAGTTTTCCATCTCTCAAAAAAATGGATGAGCAGGGTGTGCATTCCCCAACGAATGCAAAAAGATCCACTATATAGGATAATAAAGATACAGCTAGTCCGGTTCAAACGGTAGCCGGTAAAGACACATCAAACCCGTTTATGGCTGTCACTTTGCCAAAAGTGAAGGTGAAGGTTCTTCATCCAGGCGAAGGTTACCCAGATCATTTATTCAGGTAGAGACAACAACAAAGAAGACTATGCTCCATAAAAAGAAAAGAATGATAAAATAGAGAGCATAATAAAAAAGACTTTAGAACAGTTTTTCCAACAGGGACAAGATAAACATGTAATTACTCCACCAAATCCAGATCCAAACTGAGATAGACTAGTACCAGATACAGAACGAAACAGACCTAATACTAGTCCAAGAAATACTAATAATAACATAACCAAATCCAACAGTTCAGGAGAAGAAGACTATCGAGAACATTCATATTATCAAGATGCTCAAAATCCCAATGCAGATGATGATTCAGGAATGAGTTTTGATTTCGAAGCCCTTCACAACCTTGACACCTAAAGACAAACTGAAGAAAGAAGAAGGAGAACAAGACAAAACAAGACAATAATTTAAAGTAAGAATAAAAGTGTGCCATGTGGGTATGCCCACATTTGTCGTGTGAGTGCTTACTTTATCACTATCCTCCAAGGAGGAAAAAATTGATAAGCACGCGTCTTATTTTGTGTAAAAGTTTTGTGAAGTGAAAATAATGCATGTGCGATGGGGCCCAAATGTGTACCCGGCATGAATTATTTGAGCTAATCTTGTAAAAGCGTCGGCCAATTTTAGGCCGTTACTTTTTATTCCATTATCTTAGTGCGTCGGCCACGTTTGGCCATTAGGATTCTTCCACGCTTTATGCTAAGTCCCCCTCAACCTCTATATAAAGACACTCCTCCACACTTAAGAAAAACAAGAAAAAAGAACCAGAAAGAGAAAAACACACAACATATTCCCCTTCCCAATGTTCAGAAAAATAATCTCCACTACTCAATCCAAAAACTCCTAAAAATCCCTCTTGTAATATTCAGCTTGTAAAAAAGTTTGTTTTAAGTGTGTAAGAGTCAGTCGGGGTTCCCGAAAGGGAAACCTCTCTCCGTCTAAGTCATGTAAGTCTCTTATGTTTCCTGTAATTTTCCCTAAAAATATATGTAAAGTATGTCTGTTTTAAATCATGTTTGCTTTAATATGTAAATATATTTGTAGTATAAAACTACCCTTAGTATATGGTTAGACTTTTAACTTCTTAATAACAACGATGGATTAACCTGTAAATTCCTAGGATGTTTCTAAGGCCTTAAAAATGTCCGCAAAAATCACAGAACGTCTTGTTTGCCATCTCCGGGGTGGGGTTAATGAAGAAGTTTTTAAGAATACAGGTTAAAGGGAAGAGATGAACGGGGTAGTAACATAAGAAAGAAAAAAAAGGGGAAAAACAGGATATATATGAGATAAACATGACCAGACACGAGTAAGAGGGAGTACTGAGTAGGATTTACAAAAATCTGAATTTTTGCTATTCTGCTATTCTACGACTCTGTTATTCTGTATTAGTTCTGTGATTTCTGTTATCTAAAATCTGTTGTATTTTCTGTAACTTTCTGTATTTTCTGTAACTTTTTATTTCTGTATTTTCTGTAACTTTTTGTTTTGCCTTATTTATTGGTATCTTCTAGAATGATAAAATAGGGAAATTCTATATTAAAATAGGGAGCATAGTTTTCTTTTTCTTTTTATCGTTCTGTATCTTGTATTACTTCTATATTATTCTATATATATATATGTTTAATTAATAAAATCAACCTCAAGAGGTGAGTTTATATTAAAATAATTATATATATATATATATATATATATATATATATATATATATATATATATATATATATATATATATATATATATATATATATATATATATATATATATATATATATATATATATATATATATATATATATATATATATATATATATATATATATATATATATATATATATATATATATATATATATATATATATATATATATATATATATATATAGATATAGATATAGATATATGTTGTATATGAGTCATGTTATACTTTTGAACAACAAGCCTTTAAAGGTTAAATTGGGAGTTTGAAGTTAAATTATTAGTTAATGTATAAATATATCCTTTTTTAACGAACTAATAAAGATAAAATGTTACATAAATTAAAGCGAAATAAATACATTTTTTTTTTGAGAATATTCAAGTGATCATCATTCACCTATTGTTGCACTGTGGGCTCCACCTTGAATAATTTAAACTCACATGTATATCATGTGTGAGATTTCATTGATATCACTTAATTGTAAACCTCATAAATTAAAGCGGAATAAATACATTTTTTTTTTTTGAGAATATTCAAGTGATCATCATTCACCTATTGTTGCACTGTGGGCTCCACCTTGAATAATTTAAACTCACATGTATATCATGTGTGAGATTTCATTGATATCACTTAATTGTAAACCTCATAAATTAAAGCGGAATAAATACATTTTTTTTTTTTGAGAATATTCAAGTGATCATCATTCACCTATTGTTGCACTGTGGGCTCCACCTTGAATAATTTAAACTCACATCTATATTATGTGTGAGATTTCATTGATATCACTTAATTGTAAACCTTGTAACTAAAAGAAGTAATCAAGAATGTGGAAATTGAATATTGCTAAAGGGCAAGATGTATCATATTTATACAACACAAATAACTACGTTGGGCGACAAACATGGGAGTTCGACCCAAATGCTGGAACGATAGAAGAACGAGCCGCGATTAAAGAGGTTCGTCAACAATTTTGGATCAATCGCTATAAAGTCAAGCCCAGTAGCGATCTGCTTTGGAGAATGCAGGTTTATAACTGACTATCTTCTATTTTCTATTTGATTTTCTTGAAGATTAAGATTATAAAATTAGTTCACAACAATATGATTAGTGCAATTTGTTTAAGTTCACGAGTTAGTTATTTGCTCATTAACTAACTCAACCATCTTGACCTGTCCAAGTTTATCCCGTCTATAAGTTTGACTTATCTTTTGAAATAACTATATATGTCGCCAAATTGATTCGTCAAGTTTCTTTTATCAAAAAGAGATTTAGTTTTAGTTTTGTTTGGTAATTAATCAAATTATGATAAATTAAAACTTGATCAATATTAGACAAAGTGAAATAAGTCAATTGTTTAAGTCATCTAGATTCATTTATTGGTTCAGACCATTTTAAAATGTTTAGGAAATTAGTTTTATCACTTATAAAATATTATTAGTTTGTAGTCTATTTCATAAAATATTTTTATTTTTATAAATAAATTAAAGAAATTTTTTTTAATATGTCATCAAACTTTTAGTGAATGCTCATTTATGTCATAAGTTAAAAAGATTGACTCATTTATGTCATATTCATCATGCCATTATTTGAAAAAAGGAATTAAGACAAATATACTTCGAATTATCATAAATGGTATGTTAATACCCCTCCATCATACTTTCAGGACATTGATATCCTTATTATCTAATTTTTGGGTGTATATACCCTTTGGACTAACGGAGAGACACGTGTCTCAATCTTAAAGACGTGCCCGAAATTTATTTGATTTTTATACATAATTAAAAACCCACCCAAATAACTTAACACAAACACCCAAATTATAACCCAAAACCCCCAAAAAGAATTCACTTTCATTCAGCCATCTAATTTCCTAAATCAGATTGTTTCTTTCCACCGAGATTTTCTTTGTAGGGGATTGAGCAATCTTGGAAGAAGCTGAAATAGATGGCGACATGAAATTCTTGAAACCCTTTGCCAGTGATTTCAATTTCGTTGCTTTGGATCCATTCTCCTTCTCGTTGAATCTGGAAAAAAAAAATCTACAAAAAAAGAAAACAACAAAGTAAATTAAGAAATCTTTGCAATAATTTTTTATTTTTGTCTGAAAATCTATGTATATTTTTGTGCCATAGCCATGCCTAAGTGAAGTCTGATGGGGGGTTTAGGGAATTTGATGACTCTCTCATGAACTATTGCACTTCACTGAGCTTATGGGCACTAAACAAGTTTCCTCCTGTACTCGTTACATATAAGCTTGAATCCATTATAACTATGATGAATTGTAGTTTTGTTCTTTCTGGCTTAGTAAATCAAAATCGTAATGAAAATTATATTGTATCTATTTCAATTGATGAGAATCTATTTCAAGAATATTTCTAATCCCCTTACCATGAAAAAATGATTTTAGCTCGAAATTTTCAATTTGATTGTAGACCACTTTAAAGCTTGAAGCTTTGTTCATTAATGGTGGTAGCATTTTCAACTCCTTTCAACAATAACAAAACAATTTGAGTTCGAAATTTTCGATTCAATTGCAGACCTACTTTTATGCTTGAAGCTTTATCCATCATCAATGGTGATAATATTTTCAACCTCTTTCAACAACCATAAATTAATTTGAATAAAAAATTGAAATGAGGTCTCTTGATTTTCATGGAAAGGACATGCTCTTGTGTCTTTGTTTAGTGATATGGTAGTTCAACTCCTGGAAAATAATATTTGGTTGTTCAAATCCCCTGCGTCTCAACACAATATGTGTGCAGTTTCTGGGAGAGAAGAATTTCAAACAGAGAATTGGAGCAGTAAAGTTAGAAGAAGGTGAAGAAATTAGCGAAGAAATTGCCACAATTGCTTTGCGCAGATCTGTTAATTTCTTCTCAGCTTTACAGGCTACTGATGGCCATTGGCCTGCTGAAAATTCCGGTCCTCTCTTCTTTCTTCCACCTCTTGTAAGTTTTTTCATTTGGATTTGTAAAATTCTTTTTAACAAATTGGAACTGCTAAAGCTATTGTCCCCCTTCAAAATTCAGGTTATGTGTCTGTATATCACTGGACATCTTAATACTGTTTTACCAGCTGAGCATCGTAAGGAAATTCTCCGGTATATTTACTGTCACCAGGTATATGACGTAATGTCACAATGACTATACTGCTCAATCAAAATTAACTTTGCAGATTTTTGAAGAATTTAACTTAATTACAATGACATGTGTATAAGTTAAACTTTTTAGCCGGTTATAGCTGCATCTTTATGTTATCATCTCAAGATACCATACACACTGGACAGCTCGTGGTGGAGTCGGAAATTTTATCGAGGGTACTAAAAGATATAATTTTTTTTTTTACCCTCCCTAGGAGCTCCCACCCCTTTTTCTCCCTTGGTGACTCGAACTCGCAACCTTCGGGTTGAAAGTGAGGGGTGCTTACTATTCGAGCAACTTCCTCTCGTCTAAAAGATATAAAATTAGACACAAGTAAAAAATAAATAAATAAGGGGACTCAACATATAGAGCGTGTTTGGCCATACTTTTTTTTGCAGTCAACTCCCTAAAAAACATTTGTCCATAAAATCCGGAGTTTAACTTTTAGGAATTCGAAAACACAAAAGAGTTGGTTTCACTTTTTTTTCCACTTCAAATTACTCACAAAAATTTAAAAACCAACTCTAATTTGTATTTGTTAGAACAAGAATAGTATATACAATCTACTTGAAAAATGATTGTAATGTAAAATAATGTCCTAGTTCGAAAGAGAGTCTAATATAGTATCTATAAATAGGGTCTTAATATAATAATGTAGATACACAATTCAATAATATTTTTCTCTATATTTTTCACATGGCATTAGAGCTTCTACGATTCTGATAGAGAATCAAACTGCCAGCGGGGGACATGACTCATATATGCTGCCAAAAAAATCATACTGAAAAAGACTGATTTGAGAAGCATTCAGGACAAGAAAAGTAGTCACCTTGCTTCTTTTTGGTGGCTTCTTAGATCCGCGAGGGGTATGACTCATATATGTCGTCTGTCTGGTCAAAAAATAATCATGCTGAAAAAGATTGATTTGAGAAGCATTCGGGACAAGGAAAGTTGTCACTTGCTTCTTTCCGGTGGCTTCTTTGATCCGATTTGCGTAGCACTGTGCATCTTTCCGGTGACTACTTTCTCATATCTGATTGTGTAACATAGTGCATCTTGTCAGTGACTACTTTCTCATATCTAATTTGCATAGCACTATTTATCTTTTCAATGAATACTTTCTCTTATCTAATTTGCGTAGCACTGTTTATCTTTTCGGTGAATACTTTTTCATATTTGATTTGTGTAGCATATATGAGTTGCGCAACGCCGTGCATCTTTTCAGTGACTCCTCATATATGACTTACATAGTTTTACATTTCGTCAGTGTTGTGCAAAAACCAACACCACCTCAAGGTCTAGCAACCTCTAGACATCCAAAGCATTCCTTACATTTACCAAGTCCCTCATTGGTCCTCGTATTAATCACATTTGTAACAAGCTTTGTACATATGACCTGCATGCACCAACTCGAGAGAGAGTGTTAGAATAGGAGTAGGGACAAGAATGGAATATAAAATCCTACTTGAAAAAAAATTATAATGTAGTATCCTGGTTGGAAAATGAGTCTAATTTAGTGTCTATAAATAAAGTCTCAATGTAATAATGTAGATACACAATTCAATAATTTTTCCCGATATTTCTCACAGTATTTATAGCCAATTACAACTCCAATTTTCAGATATCATTTTTCACTTTGTGCAAGGAATTGGAGAGAATAACTTGTATATTATTCAATAGGTAAACATGTATAAATACAAGCTAACTAAGAACTAAAGAGGAAATCCTAAGACCATCTCCAACCCAACACCAAATTTACACCAAATTTTACAAATTTGGTGTTTTGAGCTCCAACCCACACCAATTTTTACACCAAATTTGGTGTGTGAATAGTGTTACACCAAATTTGGTGTAACACTATTCATCTCACCAATTCACTTTTTGTATATTTTAATATTATTTCATTATACAAACTTTTAATTAAACATTATATAAATTGTATGTTTAATTAAATCTCTTGTATATTTAATTATTTTTTATGTAATATTTTTATAATATTAATTTTAGATATAAAATTTAGCTTTGTATAAATTAATTTTTCTATATATGACTTTTAAAAAAATTAAATTTATGTTAATTCTACTATAAATTATAATTTGATATAACTACAATTAACCTTCACAAAAATTAAAAATGCAAACATTGCTCATTTTGAACTACGGAATGCCTTAATCGAACATTTATGGGAGCACCGTAGTGATCTTGAAAGTTGAATATTTATGTAGAATTTAAAATATTTTTTCCAATTATGTAATGTTTATTTGATTGTATTTCATTAATGATTTCACATTTATTTGTATTATACATTATTATGTAGAATGTATAATATTTGCTAGCAATTTATATTATTAAAAAATTATGGTACAAAATAATTTTATATTAAACGATTATAAAAGGAAATAATATGAATTATATATGGTGAAAGTTTTAGAAAGAATTTGTTTTATGAAATAAGAAAATATAAATGAAATTAAGAAATAATAATTATATAATAATGAAGAGAGAGAAAAATATTCCTTTTTGGTGTAAAATTTGGTGCAGTGGGTTGGAGTTGATTACACAAAAAATAGTGCTACATGGGTTGGAGATGATGTGCTATTTATCTATATCTTTGTACAATATCAAGAAACAAATATACATATATTTTGTAACACTTTAAAACAAAAACTACTTTTTTTTAAATATACCCACAATTTTCATGGCCAAATACCCCCATAGCATATACACATAAAACTAAAATTTTAACTTAGCTAAACAATATAATTTTCCAGGAAGGAGTGTCAATGACACCCCTTAGCATAAGGTGGCTCCTCCACTGGTTTACACTGTCAGCATTTTGAAGTTAAACTCATTTCTAAATTGTTGATGACGTTTCAGAATGAAGATGGGGGATGGGGTTTGCACATTGAAGGTCACAGTACTATGTTCAGTACATCACTGAGTTACATATGCATGAGGATCCTTGGAGAAGAACCAGATGGCGGTGAAAATAATGCGTGTGCTAGAGCAAGGAAATGGATTCTTGATCATGGTAGTGTCACTGCAATTCCTTCTTGGGGGAAAACATGGCTCTCGGTATGATTAGATAACCTTATAACTTTTTAGAAGAATGTATATTATAGTAGGATTTAAGTTATATACACTGTTGTTGAACTTATTGGTTATATACTACATGCATGCCTCTGCACTTATTGTGGACGGTTAATTGAAGTTATCATTTAGGTGACCTGATTTTGCAAAAGTTCTTTCTTATGGTTAGTAATATAAGGGAAACTAGTTAAATTATATCATTCAAGTACTAAACCTTGTAGTGTCATGTTAATGCCTTCTTGCTGACAGGGGCGGAGGCAGCATATAATGAGGGGTTCATCCGAACCCCTCGGCAAAAAATATTACTATTTATACATGGTTAAAATTATTTTTTAGGTATGTATAATAGATGTCGAACCCCCTTCCACTAGTTCGTGTGTTTACTTCTCAGATTTTGAACCCCCTTATTAAAATTTCTGGCTCCGCTACTGCTTGCTGATAAATCCTCTTTCTTCTCATTCAGATTCTAGGAGCTTTTGAGTGGTTAGGAACCAATCCAATGCCTCCTGAGTTTTGGATTCTTCCATCTTTTCTTCCCGTGCATCCAGGTTGGTCTTTTTTTCATTGCTCATGCATATGCATCCTAAAATAGTCGGTTCATTTCGTTGTAGATATTAATTTTAGGGATTTGCTATGTAATGTTTTCTGGTTGATGCCGTTCTCTATTGGTGTCGATATATTGATCTTCCAAGTGTTTTGACTCTTAATTTAAATGCAGCAAAAATGTGGTGTTACAGTCGAATGGTCTACATGCCAATGTCTTATCTCTACGGGAAGAGATTTGTTGGTCCAATCACGCCTCTCATTTTACGATTGAGGGAAGAGTTATATGATCAACCATACAATGAAATTAACTGGAAAAAAGTACGCCATCTATGTGCAAAGGTAAGACTATCAAGGGTCGTTTGATTAACGAGACTAGAAAAATATCTCGACATAATATTTGATAGTATTTATCCCTTTAAAACTGTCTACAGACCAAATGAGTCCTCAGTGTTGAAGTTGGCATAGATATCTTATTATTTTCTACAAATGCTCACACACAAACTTGTTGCTGCAGGAGGATCTCTACTACCCTCATCCATGGGTTCAAGATTTGATGTGGGACAGTCTCTACATGTGTACCGAGCCTCTATTGACTCATTGGCCTTTCAACAAGCTGAGAAATAAAGCTCTTGAAGTTACCATGAAACATATACATTATGAAGACGAGAATAGCCGATACATCACCATTGGATGTGTTAATAAAGTATGACAACTTATTCATTTTGGACAGATTACAAAATACCTGCATTTTCTTATCGACTTCAATCGTTTGACACTTATGTAACATATGGATGGTGTAGGTATTGTGTATGCTTGCTTGTTGGGTTGAGGATCCAAATGGCAGTTATTTCAAAAAACATCTTGCTCGGATTCCAGATTATTTATGGGTAGCTGAAGATGGAATGAAAATGCAGGTTGGTTGATCCAAATTGTTTTTTGTAAGCAAGGAAATCATACTATTTCACCAACCACAATGAGTTAAGAAATAGGATTTCTTTAACACTTAACGCGTGTTTGTAAAATAAAAAGAACTTGCCCCTTCTCCTATTCTGAAGTGATGCAACAATTTTTACTGAAATTGATTAGTGTTTGTCATTGAATTGCAGAGTTTCGGTAGTCAAGTATGGGATACTAGTTTCGCAATTCAAGCATTATTGGCCAGTGAGATGAATGATGAGATATTAGATACTCTTAGAAAAGGGCATGACTTCATAAAAGAATCTCAGGTTGGATGTTTAAATCATGATTCATGAGCATAACAGCTCTCTCAAAATATGGACCTTATTAATGTAAGTGACTTCTTGCTAGGTGAAGGACAATCCTTCTGGTGATTTTAAAGGGATGTATCGGCATATCTCAAAAGGATCGTGGACTTTTTCGGATCAAGATCATGGATGGCAAGTATCTGATACCACTGCCGAAGCATTAAAGGTATCTAACCATTCAATGAAATAAGATTCACACTTCTTGTAATTACTGAAAAGTAAAAAGATGATAATGCTAGTAGATTGCCTGATATCTTCTTAATTTGGTTTCTCTAGTGCTGCCTTTTGTTCTCTACAATGCCTTCTGAATTAGTTGGTGTGGCGATCGAACCTGCACGACTGTATGACTCAGTGGATGTTATTCTTTCCTTACAGGTAAAACCTGAGAAATGTGTCTAAAATCATTGGTCATTTAATCTGAAGTTGTCTGCTGATTGTACGAAAATTCCAAGCGAAACCTTTAACACATGGCTACCTTAAATTCATCTTTTCTGAGTTTAGTCATTCGTGATTTGGCTCATTTCTAGTAATATTGAGATTCATTTGAAATAAAATTACAGAGCAAAAATGGGGGTTTAGCAGCATGGGAGCCTGCAGGGGCCTCAGAGTATTTGGAGGTAAGTAAAATAATCATATGAGTTTGAGATTCACGATGTAGGAATTTTATCTAAGTGCTTCATTTCAAGGTTGTTAAAAACTTCAACTTCTTCTACAGTCATCCAGACCCTGAATATTTAACTTTCTTGTTCTGTTTTATTCATTGACAGTTGCTCAATCCTACTGAATTTTTTGCGGACATTGTCATTGAGCATGAGTAAGACGTCTCTAGTTTCTCTCTTTCCCTTTAGCTTTTTTCCCATTGCTAGTCTCCATTATATTGCTTCATACTGATTACATTTCAATCCAGGTATGTTGAGTGCACTGGCTCATCAATCCAAGCATTTGTTTTGTTTAAAAAGCTATATCCTGGACACCGAACCACAGAGATTGACAATTTTATTGATAATGCTGTTAAATATTTTGAAGATGTGCAGAAACTTGATGGTTCATGGTATATGATATTTCTCTTGTGAGCCCTTAAACTTTCTTCTGTATCGATACATATGAAATGATTAATCGTGTCAACATACAGGTATGGTTGCTGAGGTGTGTGCTTCACTTATGCCTCCTGGTATGCTCTTGGAGGACTTGCTGTAGCAGGCAAGAGTTACAACAACTCTGCAGCCGTTCGTAAAGGCGTCGAATTTCTGTTACGAACACAAAGGTCTGATGGCGGTTGGGGAGAAAGCTACCATTCTTGTCCAGACAAGGTAATGTAAAAGCCAAAAAGCTACGAAAAACAAGAATAACAACACCTATGTCTCAGTTTGTGCACTGTTGAGGTCGATTTATGCTATGTTGCTCAGAATGTCACTTGGTGCGTGTCGAATCCTCCAAAAGTAGTGCATTTTTGGACCGTCCGACATGGGTGCAGCAACCTTTTTGGCGAGTCTGAGCAACATAGGTTATTTGTACTCTGGACATGCATCCATCCTACTCCATTTGGAACCGTTTCATTCTAATACTGAATAATTTAAGTATAAAGAGAAAAGGTAACTGTGACTCGGATTTGTATTTGATCAAATAGGTATACCGAGAGCTTGAGACAGATCACTCAAATCTTGTACAAACTTCATGGGCATTGATGGGATTGATTCACTCTGGCCAGGTTAATTCCTTTTGTTTTCCATTAGTAAATGCTGTAATTTATTTCACAAATTTTCCTATTTGGACAGGTTGATAGAGATCCAAGGCCCCTCCACCATGCGGCAAGGCTGTTGATTAATTCTCAGCTGGAAGTTGGTGACTTCCCACAACAGGTAGTTTTTCTGCAAATTACAAGCTAAACAGAGGAGACTAGAATGAAGTAGACTGTATTTAAACAAAAAGGACAGATGATTCATATAGTCCACTCAAATAATCTGGTCGTATATGTTTGATAGTATAACGAAGTAAGTTCTTTCAAAAACTGGCAAAACAATATCCAAAAAAACGGAGATAACTAAAATTAGTTTTATCAAAAAATTGCTTTTATCTGACTTCATAAATATGTGCAGGAAATAACTGGAGCTTTCATGAAGAATTGCATGTTGCATTATGCAGCATATAGAAATATATTTCCATTGTGGGCATTGGCAGAATACCGCAAAAATGTCCTATTACCATTAAAACACAACTAAATATAAATATATATTATGTTATGTTATATCTTAAGAAATAAATAAGGTAGTTTATTGTTTCTTGTGTTAATGTAAGTGATGTAACAATGTCCAAAATCATAGCCTAGGTTGTTGTTGAATATTTGGTATATATACATAATTTGTGAATAAAGAAAATTACAAAAATAATATTTTTTTGTGAAACACAATTTTTTTCTTTCTAATTTTGGTTTCATATATTACACTCATAAATAAATTGAAAAAAAATGTCTTTTTATGATTTTGCAGGGAACTAAGAAAATTAGAGTGTAAAAATCATTAAGAAAAATAAAATAGGATATAAATTACAAAAGAATACGTAAGGATAAATTAATGTGCAAGTTACTCATGATTAAATTCTCTTCGTCCTTTTCGATTGTATCAATCAATCCTAGGTGTGACTTAAAAGTCAAATATCTGTGGAGGAATTTCCCTAGATAGTTAATCATGTCTGAGAAATTATCTAGTAATATTACTTATGTTTATTTTAGGATTACAATATCACTTAACTTTACATATTTTTCTCAAAATATACTTGACAAAAAAAATATTATTCTCTCTCCTATTGGGATGACATGTCACATTTTCATTTTTTCTTAAAAAATTTAGCTTTTAAAAATAACTCATATGCTATATTCAGTAAAAAAAAATTTCTTAATTATTTATCATTTTTAGTTTAGCATATTAAGAGAGAGACATTTTTTTTTTCTATTATTACATTTAACATTAATTATTTTTCTAAGTCATTTCTCAAATCATTCCTTCTTTAATTTCTTAAAGAACATGCAAAGTGCACACTTTTAATGGGATTTCATGTCATATTATTCTTTTTTTATAATATTTTTTTAATTCTTTTTAACTGGAAAATTTAGTTTCTACCCCTTCTGTCCATGTTTACATCTTTATTTGTTCGGTATTAATTTGACATATCTCTTAAGAAATAATAAATATAATTTTACTATATCAATTTTTTAAAATAATAAATTTCAATTTTAAAAAATGCATTGGCAAATGACTATAATTAATAATAAGAGTGAAATTAGGAAATAAGTAATAAATTATCACTTGATTTTCTAAAGTAAACAAGTAACAAATGAATAATTATTTGTAACGTAATGAATAAATAAAAATGGACAGAGGGAATAGTTGCTAGAAAAATATCCGTAAAAGGAGTTAGTTGTAATACTCTTGATTTTTTATGAGTACATGAAAATTGTCCTCTAACGTCACTTTTTTGTTTTTTTTTACTTTTACTTGTTTTTAATGTTCACCTTGCACATTTTATAAGAACTTAAAGAATGAATGATTTAGAATAAATAATTAGTGTTAATCGTAATAACAGAAAACAAATGTGAGTTGTTTAAAAATGTTCACTTTGCATTATGTAAATATTATTTTTATAGAGTATATCATATGGGTTGATTTAAAAAGTTAAATTTTTAATTATTAGTAAAATGGAATAACGTGACATAGAAGAGAGAAAAATATTTTTTTGTGTCAAGTATATTTTGACGAAAATATGTAAAGTTGGGTGATATTGTAGTTCTAAAATAAACAAAAGTAATATTATTAGGTAATTTCCCAAATATGGGTGACTATCTAGGGAAATTACTCAATATTTATGTTAATCCTAGCTAGGATAATACGGCCTGATTTATTTTGAGGTTAATGACTTAGAACTAATTTCTCTAAAAAGTACGAGTTAGATGCATATCACAAAATTCAAACCCTACCGTTTGTCATGAACAAAGACGAGTTCATGAAACTTATGCGCCAATAAGAGTCAAGACATATAACAATAACAATATCTTAGAATAGTTCCATAAATGAGTTTTAGGGAGGAGGATATATGCCGACCTTCTCTTTGTATTTAGTAGGGACAAAGAGGTTGTTTTGATCAATAGATCCTCAAGTTAAGTTGATATATATATTTGTCTACAATAACAACATATCTAGTGAAATTTCACATGTAGTATCTAAGGAGGATAGAATGTATACACACTTTATAACTATCTTGGAAAGATAGAGAGCCTATTCTAGATAGACACTTGTCTCAAAAGAAAAAAAGAAATTCGAAGCATGATTATTAGCAAATAAGATGAAAAATATTAGCAGGATACAAAGTAAATGAACAACATATAGTAATAAACACCAAAGGACAAAAAAATCATGTGATTCCTAAATAATATTAGTAATAAAGAGAAAGAGAGAAGAGGTTAGGCCCCTGCCTCCTCACACATGAAGTGCGACAACACATGACTACCTACTAGCCTTTTATCATAATCGTCATCTACCATATTCTTCTTATATAGGGTAATGTCCTCAAGCCTTCTATCATAATCATCGTCTATCATACCTTCTTATGTAGGATAATGTCCCCAGTATATTAAAATTGTGTTGTGTCCTGTCTAATCACCTCCCACTCATATTTTTCTTCGGCCTACCTCTACCCTTCATAACTTCTATCATAGCAAAATTTGGAAAGATTTTGACAGCAATGAAAGATGTGAAATTTCGTTGTAGGCGTTTGACCTGGTGATACCATATCACGATATGAAATCGTGAGATGAAATCAACGTTTGGACATGCGATTTTATGCTGATTCTACCTCATGATCGTATATCATGACATGCAATCTCATATTCTCCAAAAATCATGATTTGGTAAGATTGAATAAATAATTGAGGCTATTTTAATAGTTTTACAACTTATGAGGTTCTTATGTTTATGAGAAAATATACAACACAAGAATTTCATAACGCATGTCCAAACAAAACTTCAATTTCATCTCATGATTTCATAGTATGATATC
Organism: Solanum tuberosum; assembly: GCF_000226075.1. Classification (NCBI taxonomy): domain Eukaryota; kingdom Viridiplantae; phylum Streptophyta; class Magnoliopsida; order Solanales; family Solanaceae; genus Solanum; species Solanum tuberosum. Next base: position 1,191,349 of record NW_006238950.1, on the reverse strand, counting down.
ATATCATGATTCTATATCACATGGACAAATGGGCCAATTGAGGCACTTTTTTAATGTTTACGGTCTATAGACACAAATAGTAGAAAGTTTGTGGTAGGCACAGTTCTCAAAAGTCAAATTATATTGGTTTATAATTGGCCGCCTAGGATATTTTAGGTTGTGTTTATTGTTTTTATTCAGAATAATTTGAGATTGAGACAGAATTATAATTATTGTTACAACCTCCTCGAGTTCCAATCCATAGTCAAACAAACACACCTATGTATGTTTTAGTGTTTAAGAAAATGGATATTGGGCGCACAATCAAGGTAGCTCATGCAGTGAGAGTTCTTTAAGATTTTATATGAATAAATGGCAATTCATTTCTTCAATCAATTTGAGTCAGTAACGTCGTTCAGCATATAGACCTAGTGCTGGAATGTATGCGTCCACCAATGATTAGAGGACCAGGTCCTCAGACAGAATTAAAGTGCGGAAAATAAATAGCACAATGTAGATCACACTTAAGAGTTTTACGTGGAAACCTCCTTGCTCAAGGGAGTAAAACCACGACTTGTCACAACGGATTTTCAACTGTTTTCACTAATCTCAAGCAAAAGTGAATACAGATTACAACCACAACAATGAGACCAAACTCTTAGTCCCACACTAAGTAATACTCCTATTACTTACCGAGCTAAAGCAATGCATCCATTGCCCACTATATTAACTATCACTAATTAATATAGACTTCAAACCGTAAGACAAAAAGTTAACTCTAAAAATGTTCTTACCCTCACTACACACAAGAGTTTGAAACATTTCTTATAAGAGTGAAACAAATCCTACAACTTTAGAACATTACAAGCACTCAAGAACAACAACACACACAAATAGCACTTCTTCTGTTGATCAGGTCCCTTGTTGTATGTGTTCTTGTTGAAGATGACCTTCTCTTTGTAAGCTTATGAATTTTCAGAAATTCAAATCTTTGTTTGCCAAATCTTGAGTTTGTGTCTTGTGAGAAGTGACTATATCAAATGGACGCAAACCCCTTGGGACAACACCATTGGCTGAGAGCCTGCTTCTCTAAAAAGACGTGCACCAACCACATTAGAGTTAGCAGATTTCTGACAGCTATCTTTTCGTCTCTTTCACGTTCGCAGTCTTTCTGGGACCAGGTCCCTTGCAGTGTTTTCTTTGTGAGTTCTTGAAAAGACTTGCTAGCTCTCTCTCTTTTTGAATGAATAATGTTTTTTGTTTATTGTTGTATATATCAGTCACCAAAAAAGGTTTTGATCACTGAAACAACCAACCTCGTCCGCCTTTCGTATTGGTGAAGTACGCTGCACTTTTCATCAACCAACCCGACAAGACAGCTTTACACCATTTTGAATCTGGAAGGGAGCACGTCTCTGCTAGGGACCGGGTCCCTGCATTTGTGAGGATCATCAAAACACCTAGAATACAACACCTAGACAATTTGAGGGTGGACTATATAACCTAGGGGCCAACATTGAGTTAGCTTAAGGTGATTATCATATTTTACTCTTTGTTTCAAAAGTTAGCTCACAAGATGATACTTGTGCACACCTAAAGTTGGAGGGCATAAATATAAAATGAAGCCAAGTTAAAAGGTTATATGTATTTCAACATATTTTTTTGTAAAACGTATGGCCAAACACAATTTCAACCCGACATAATACATAAATAGACATTTTAACTTGGCTTTAGTTGACCTCTATACCCTCCAATTTTGGGTGTATACAAGTAGAAACTCAAATTTGTATAAAATTGAACAAGTAGACACGAGCATCCTACGTGACATAATACATGTATGATGCAACGTGGACATAAATTGTCATGTAGAACACCACATAAGATGAATGTGTCTATTCGTTCCATTTTATATACAAGTTTAAGTGTCTAGTTGTGAGCTCCGATCCAAAGTTGGAGGGCATAGATGAACCATTGAAGCTAAGTTCAAAGGGCATATTTATGTATTATGCCTTTCAACTTTGACTCTAACTTTTAAAGATTCCAAATAAAATAAATAAAATTTGATATTCATGGCCAAAAGCCCACTTATACAATTTCTGAACAGTTGTTTAAACGTTTTATGTCTTATTTTGAAGAGGGATGAAATGAAAATTAATTAAGGTATAATATATAAATGTGTCATTTAACTTGACTTCACATAATATCTATGCTCTCCAACTTTGGTTGTGCACAAATAGACGCTTAAATTTGTATAAAATTGTACGAGTAGACACATGCGTCCTACCGTAAAAAAATGTTTTTATTTATTTTCTTGCATTTTTTTAGTTTAAACTCTTTTCTTTCTTTCTAATTTTGATTTCCTATTTTATCCTCATCTAAACCATTTTTAAACGTTTTGTTTCTTATGTTGAAGAGGGATAAAAGGCAAATTAATTAAGGTATAATATATAAATGTGTCATTTAACTTGTCTTCACATAATATCTGTGTCATCCAACTCTGGATGTGCACAAATAGAAGCTTAATTTGTATAAAATTGTACGAGTAGACATATGTGTCCTACCGTAAAAAAATGTTTTCTATTTATTTTCTTGTTTTTTTTAGTTTAAACTCTTTTTTTTCTTTCTAATTTTGGTTTCCTATTTTATCCCATAAATAAATTGGAAAAAGTGATTTTCAAAAATAATTTTGCAAGGACCTAATAAGAAGATTAGGGCGTAAATTCTAGTTATTTATTTTTCTTTGGATTGGATCTACATAATTTTTTTCGATATTTTCTTTGGGTTGCACTGATGGTTGAATTTTCTCTTTGTCCTTTTTGATAGAATCAATTATAAGTGTAACTTAAAAGTCAAATATGTTAGTTAATCCTAGCTAAGCTAATATGGCCTAATTTATTTTAAGGTTAATGACTTATAACCAATTTACGATGTACGAGGTAAATGCACACCACAAATGCAACAATAATAGTTTGCGAAACATCTCAAAGGAAAAGGAAGTACTAAGAGACTCCTCGACTCTATCTATATATGAAACCTCTATAGTTCAACATGGATGTCAGGATAAGACCCACGACACCCTGAAATGACTAAACTGAAAAGAAAAATAGAGTCCTCCAGAATATAAGGAGGCTCACAAAAAGCTAATTCTAGAGAGCAAAGTGATGTCAACGAAGTGCATGTTAATGACCCTGAACACCTATATCTGCATCATAAAAAGATGCAGGTCGAATTACACCAGTACATTGAATGTACGAGTGTGTAATAAAACTGAATGAATAAATAACTGAACTCATAAGGCTGAAGAACTACTCACCTCAACTCATCTCAACTCAACTCAAAGCATAGGTAAAAGATAGAATGTTTAAAGTTTTACAAGTAAAATTGGCTAACTCAAGGATGTATAAGAAAATACAATAAAATACGCTTTAACCCATTAGGGAGATTCTCTAACTAACAATCATCACTATGAGAAACGTGATGGTACAACGTCTTGCCCACGCTGCCAGAACTGTCCTATACCTTGTCGGATATAGGACACCTCAACTAAGTGGATCCTCTAAAGCTCTGCTCGAATGCAATAAGAAATCATCTAAAAAGTATGATCATTTACCCATGTTAGCTACATATTTTATGAGGAATATGAGTGCATAAATATGAGGAAGGATAGTTTAGTCTTTTCCCACCTCTTCTAAGCCTAAACCACTACCCTTTTTCACCTAATTAAGGGTATAAATAGTGTTAAAATAATTTTTACATTCTTTAACACTTCAAAGACTTAGAGCAAGGATTCAAGAGGAGAAAAAACTAAGGGTTTCTAGCGTTCTTCGAATTTCGTCAATTTCGCCTAGAACTTGGTTCTTCCCAAATATGTAAGACTATCATCATGATGGACTGAGTTGTCTATCCTTAGTTTTGAGTACTCGTGATTAGTTTGTGGTTGAATTCTAAGTTTCTATTCCTAATTTTTGATTTTCTATACATAATGTATTGAGATTCTTGAGTTGATTGTTCATGTCTATTTTTCAGCATGAACCCTATTATTGGAGTATTCATTGAGTTATTATTGAGAATCTTTTTAACCAAATAATTGTCTTAAATTGATTTTCTGAGAAAGTAAAGAGGAGTTTTGAGGAAAGATTAAAGAGAAATTTTGAGTAAAGTTTAAGGGAACTATTGACTCCCAAATTTATCATATTTACATTGAGAAAAGAGTAACTTTGATTTCTAAACAAGTACTGAGTTTATAGTTATTTCAAAGTAGTTACTTCTTTAAGAGGATATTTTGAGCAATTACCTCAAATTGGGTAAGAGTATGTTTTATACATTTGAGCATGAATATATATTTATTGGGAGTAGTATTGAGCACTGATATGAGAATGAGTAGCTAAAAGAACAAAGATTTGCTAAAACCAGTTTTATCAAAATATTACTTTTATCTGGCTGCATAAATATGTGCAGGAAATAACTGGAGTTTTCATGAAGAATTGCATGTTGCATTATGCAGCATATAGAAATATATTTCCATTGTGGGGTTTGGCAGAATACTACAAAAATGTCCTAGAACCATCAGAAAACAACTAAATATATATTATATTAATTAATATTAAGAAATAAATAATGGTGTTTATTGTTTCTTGTGTTAATGTAAGTGATGTAACTGTCACGCTCCGAGCCTATACCCTTAACGTGGCCTGCACTTGAGAACCATTGGTGGCTCCCAAGCGAACCCTTAGTCTGGCTGACTGCTTAGCGAAAGATTTGACTCAAGAATATTAAAAGCTTTAGTGAGAAAAATATAAGTCAACTGTCTCAAATACTCATTTAAGCAAAATATAATATTCGCAAAACACTTTAAAGGATAAATTTCTAAAAAAAACTCAACTCTAGCAGTCTATGAAGCATCTAAGTTCAACATGAACATCGGGACAAGACCCTCGACACCCTAAAGTAACTACTGAAATTAAAAACGAGGCCCTCTGGAATGCAAGGAGGACTCACAAAAACTCTCAAATGGGAAGTGCAAAGTGATCTCAACGAAGAGCCTGTTGATGATCCTGATCACCTCTATCTGCATCATAAAAAGATGCATGTGGAATAACATCAGTACATTGAATGTACGATTATGTAATATAGTCGAAGTGAAGTGACTGAATGAAAGGACTGCAATAGATATACATATATACTCAACTGAATGTAAAGAAATAAAGGAGTGAAATCATTTAAACTTTACAAATACTTACTTATCTCTGAACCTAACATATTAAGTGATATGATAAAAATACTCTTTTGATACTATTGGGAGATTCTCTAACTGACAACCATCATTATGAGCAATGTGATGACACAATGTCTTGCTCACACTGCCAGAATTGTCATATATTTTAAACATCATAACTAAGCGGATCCACTAAAGCTCTGCTTTAAGGAGTCGTCTAAACAGTATAACAATTTACCCATATTGGCAACATGGTTTACGAGGAGTGTGAGTTTTCTGAACTCATCCTTATATTGGTACCCAATACTACTACCAATAAATATATACGCATGCTCAAATGTATAAAACATACACATTATCAATTTGAGGTAATTGTTCAAAATATCCTCTTAAAAGAGGTAACTGCTCTGAAATATCTCTGAACTTTGAAATCAAAATTTCTCGTTTCTTAATGTAAAAAGTGATACATTTGGGAATACTTAGTTCCCTTATACTTTTACTCAAATCATGTTTAGAACTCTTTCTCAAAACTCATATTTGCTTTCTCAGAAAATCAATTTACGACAAAAATGTTTGCTTTAAAAGATTTTCAAAAATTATAACTCAAAATAAGGTTCATGCTGAAACACAGACATGAACAAATCAACTAAAGTATCTCAATAACAAATAGAAAACTCAATACTAAGAAATCAAGAACTCATAACTCAACGATACTACTTATCTCAAGAATACTCAAAATCCAGGATAAGACCCTAGATTATTCTTTTTCTGAATTTTGATAGATGTAGGGCGTGAGGACTAACTCAGTCCATCACTATAATAGCCTTACTTACAAGGAAGAACAAAGTTCTGGGTAAAATCGGTGAAAGATCGACTACCACTATTTAACCCTTAACTTAGAGTAAAAAGTTAGGTTTTAGGCTTAGAATGGGTGGGAAAAGTCCAAAATACCCTTCTCAAAAAGTTGACAGAAACCTTCGACGGGGCCATCGACGGTTCGTGGTTTGTTCTACGGACCATATATCCCATCTGTAGAATTCATACCAAATTTTAAGGCTCAAATTACATTCTACGGTCCAAACTATAACCCATAGAAGTTTCTATGGATCGTAGGTTCAATTCATAGAATTCATATTTAACTTTAAGGCTCAAAAGTTCATTCTACGGGTCCCAACTACAACCGAAGAAGTTTCTACAAACTATAGATCAACTCCGTAGAATTCATATTGAATTTAAGGCTCAAAAGTTCATTTACGGGTCCAAATAATGACCCGTAGAAGTTTCTACGACCCGTAGATGGATCCGTAGGAATGGGACCCCAAAATTTGACTTCTCTGAATTTTTCTACAAGTTGGCAGTACGGGTCGTAGAAATTGCTACGGCCTATAAAAGTTTTTTGTGATAGTCATTGGTAAAACGATCATAACATTTTACTCCGAACTCGAAATGAGGCAAACTTGGTGGCATTGGAAAGAGTACTCATAGAAATTCAATTTTATAAGTTATGTTCCACCTAATTTATTATGTGATGAGAGATATGATTATTTGAAGTTGGCCTATGTAGAATCTTACTTCAGAACTCAATCGGTAAGGAAGCTTTCAACTTAGCTTTGTGTTAAAGGATTATTGTGACCTTAATTCATATTCAAATCCATCCCCGTAATAAAAAAACTGAACTTCACACCTAAGATCAATTTATGAATCACCCGATACGACCTTACATGGAAAAGAAGAATGGTTCGGGCCTTAGCTTAGAAATCTTTGAGGTGTTACAACATCTCCCCTTTTGAACCATTCATCCTGAAATGATGGCTTAAATGAGAATGGAAAGGGTAGGGAGATATATAACCTCCCAATTTAATGCAAAATAAACATAAAACTCATGAACTTAAAATGCTAAAGGATGGACTAAATTGAATGAGTACTTTAGGAAGAGTTAATACGTTGGACTGGAACTGAATTGAAGGAAAAAAGATGAGGATATCTAGTTTTCATATCCTCTTTGTCTTTTCATGTAGCCTTTTCAACAAACTGATACCTCCAAAACACTTTGATTGATGCTACCTCTTTGGTTCTCAACCTGTTAATCTCACGATCAAGGATCTTGACTGGAACTTCCTCATAGGACAGAGTCTTCCACTAATACTTTCTACTGGAATAACAAAAGAATGATGGCTCAACAATTTCTTTAGTATGGAAATGTGGAATACCAGATACATATCCGCTAACTTTGGTGGTAGCTCCAATTCATAACCTACATTACAAATCCTATTTGATATCCTGTAAGGACAAATATATCAAGGATTAAGCTTTCCTTTCTTACCAAACCTCATAACACCCTTCATGGGAGAAACCTTTAAATACACCCAATCATTAACCTCAAACTCCAAATCTCTCCTTTTTACATCTGTATAGGATTTCTAACGACTTTGTGTTGTTTTCAACCTTTCTTGAATAGTCCTCACCTTTTCCATGGATAGATAAACCAAGTCTTGCCCTATCAACTCAGCTTTACCAATCTCATATCAACAATAAGAGATCTACATCTTTACCTATAAAGGGCCTCATAAGGTGCCATCCGGATACTGGAGTGATATACTTTAGGGTCTGAATTGTGCGTTCTGCTTGACCATCTGTTTGAAGATGAAAGGCAGTACTAAGGTTTACCTTTGAACCCAAACCTTTCCCAAACGACTTCCAAAACTGAGTAGTGAATTGAACACCCCAATTGAAATGATGGACAAAGGGACTCCATAAAGTTAGACTATTTCACTGATGTATAAACTGCATAATCTTCTGCTGAATTTGTAGTCCCTACCGGCAAGAAATGGGTTGATTTAGTCATCTGATCTACAATCATCCAAATCAAATAATGCTACTTGCGAGCTCGCGGAAAGCCATTAGTGAAGTCCATATTTATCATCTCCCACTTCCATTCGGAAGAGCTATGTTCTGAGCCACCCCATATGGCCTTTGGTGTTCCACCTTGACTTGCTGGCAATTTGGGCACTTAGCAACAAAATATGAAATACACCTCTTCATACTATTCCACCATTATATTTCTCTCAAGTCATGGTACATCTTTGGGGAATCTGGATGGATCGAATATCTGGAACTATGAGCTTCTTCTATGATCCTCTCATGTAGATTATCCACCTTTGGAATACAAAATCTACCTTGATATATCAACACACCATCTCCCCCACTGTTCAAAAGCCATCATTTTCTGCTTATGAACATTTACCTTAAGTTCAAGTAATATAGGGTCTTTTTCTTGCTTCTCCATCACTTCTGACACTAATGATGATTCAACCCCATTTTTCACAACAACTCCACCTTCACTAAAATATAAAAAATAGACTCCCAAATGTGAAAGTCTATGAATTTCCTTAGACAACTCTTTCTTTACTTCCTCGACATGAGTAGTACTCCCCATGGAAAACCTGCTCAAGGTATCAACAACAACGTTAGCCTTACTTGGGTGATAGATGTTACTTATGTTGTAATCCTTGAGTAACTCTAATCAGATCCTTTGTTTGAGATTAAGTTCCATCGAGCTGAAAACATATTGGAGACTCTTGTGGTTGGTGAATACATTCAAATGAAAGCCAAAGAGATAGTGATGCCATATTTTCAGAGAAAAAACTACTACTACCAACTCAAGATCATGAGTCGTGTAGTTCCTCTTGTGAATCTTAAGCTGCCTAGAGGAATAGGCTATAACCTTACCATTATGCATCAGCACACAACCAAGACTCACTCTGGATGTATCACAATAGACGACAAAACCCTCTGTGCCCTCTTTTAGGTTCAACACTAGAGCAGTACTTAATGGTATTTTCAATTCCTGAAAGCTATTCTCACAAGCTTTAGACCATTGAAACTTAGTTGTCTGATGAGTCCACAAATTGGACTCATTTAGGGCTTTATTTTGATAGAAATAGTGTCCTCGAATGCTTATTTTGTCTCAGTATCTAATGAAAACTCTTAAGTTTTAGGTATTTGAATTTTTAGTGGAAGCATGGACGCTTAGGCGCAAAAAGGAACAAAAGGGCTGAAAAGAACGAAGAAGCTGAAGCATGAGCATCGCCAAGAACCTTTGGCAATTCGCCGAAAGGAAAGACTCCGCCCTTTGTTCCAGTATGCGAAGCCCTGAAGGAAGAGGATCAAAAAGGCGATGAAAAGAGCAGTCGGCGCTTCGCCGAGTAGTCTCGCGAAGTAGTACTATATCGCCCAATGGTCCAGAATGTGATGATACTGTAGGCAAGCACCCAACGGCGATGAGACAGAAAAAGGGCGAGTTACCGAGTCATTCGGCGGACTCGACTAACTTCGCCGAACAGAAGGATTTCATCTTCCCCAAGTTGGAAGTGAGTCTTCTCCATTCTTCTTCTTTTGCTTAAATCAAGGTTTAATTTCTTATACCCACTTGATTTCAACATCAGTTTAGGTATAATTTCTTATTTCTTGATGTGTGGCTAAAAACCCCCATTCTTGGGGTGTGATTTAGCAAATATGTGTTGATATTGTTGTTGGGATTTGCTTACTGATAGGGTAGATGTATTTTAATGGTGATTTCACCTAGTGGTTGTGGTTTAATTTAACGGGTTTGTAGTTGCAAAAACAAAACCAGCCATGTGTTGATGGCCTAAGGAGTGGGTCGACATGAGGTTCAGCCCGAGAGGGTGAGCCCTAGTCCCATATTCTAACACTCAGCTCGAAAGAGTGAGTGGGGTATGGCGTAGGCTGGTTTTCATGCGGCAAATGGGTGTCCGAGAGGAACCCATTTGAAACGGGGTAAGTTGCCTGAGAGGGAACTTATTTCCATCTAAAGCTTAGCCTAGTCACTATTAACTTGAAAAATTCCTATTGAAAACATGTACCCAACGATTTATTTCAACTTGTATTGCGGTAACACCCCAAGAACATTTCCCCATACTTGATTTTCTTGTTAAATTTTGCTATTTTTACTACTTGTGACAAAACCCCCAATCGATATTTGACACTTTTGTGTCACCCCCTTTAATTTACCATGTTTTTGTTCGTTAATGTCTTTAGCTACGACTAGTTAGAGCTTAATTTTATTTTTTCTATCAATTCTCAAAACCACTCCCTTGGGACACGACCCCAACCTTTAGTTGGTTACTATACTATTGACGATCGTAGACACTTATACCGTAGGTTAGTGTCGTTGGTCACGATAAGCATCAAAATGGCGCCACTGCCGGGGAGTGGTGTTATTTGAGAATTTTTAGATTAGTAGAATTTTCTTTGTTCTTTTTAGTTGTAATTTACTAACTTTATGTTTAGTTTTGCTTTTCGTTGAGTTGTCCATTTAAGTGAGCATGGCTGAGCAGAGTAGTGGAAAATTGGTCGAAATAAACCAAGGAGTCCAAAAGGACCTCATGCTGACCGAATTGGCATCTCAGCTAAATGACTTGGCCACCAAAATCTCAGAGGTGGAAGTCTAATGCAATAGCAGGGGGAGGTACATACCCCCTCATGAGCGGAGGAAGTCTAGAAATGGGGAGAAAAATCGTGTTGAGGACACACTTCAAATCATTCTCCAAAAGAGCACCGATCAAGATCGGGTGTTGGAAGAAATGAAGGAGAATGTTGAAGTGTTGAATCAAATGATCGGATCTTACTCTAGATCAATCCAGCTGATCAGGTCATTCCTGAGTTTTGCAGTACCTCATCTCCACCCAAATGACATATTGGGGTCACCTAGTGACACTGGGGCTAACCCTAATAACAGACAGAACTTACGTCGTGCCACGACGTAAAATAAGACGCTTCTTGGGAAGCAACCCAAGGTTTTACTACTTTTAATTATTCTGTTCGAATAATGGTGTGCTGATTTTGTAGGGTAAAATGAGAAATGTGTTGAGAAGTACAAGTTGGCGAGCCAAGGACCCAGTGGGCGAGTCGCCAAATCTATCGGTGACTCCGACTTAATCCGCCGTTGGGACCCCAAAATAAGGGATGTACTGTAAAACTCGGTGAGGTAAGTAAGCGTTCGGCGCATTGCTGATTTTATTGGCAATAAGACTAACGTCGCCGAATGACAGAGAATTGAATCGTTATATAAAGGCAGAAAGTCAAAATGTTTGAATCTCTCACTTTCCCTCGTCTCAAACTCCTCAAAATCACACCAAAGGTACTTTTCTTAGAATTTACCTTCCATTAGTATTTCAATTGGTAAATAGTGCTTGGGGTTGGATCTCTTTGCTGCCTAGCATTTCAAAAAGCAATTTGATCGGCATTAAAGGTTAACCCATAAAACCCCGAATTTATCTTAAAAGTTTTTGCACTCTTTTGCAATTGTAGTATCAGGATGACGTGTGCTGGGCCTCTCTGATAGAAATAAGTTGATATGCTATCTGTAATCCGTACTTAGTTGCCTAAAATATTTTAATAGTCAAATACCTTGTTGTTTGTGCTTTAATTTGATTGCGATGGAAATGGTTCCCGTTTGATTGTCATTGTATTAGTTGGGTAACGCCTAAAGAGCCCACATTTGTGCTAAATAACAAAAGTTTCTCAATGAAGGAATGGGTGACGACATTCTTAAGGGTGATCATAGTTAAATGGCTAAAATTTGGCAGGATCGGAAGAAGTTTGAGTATTCCGGAATGATGAGAAGTATGGGTCTTGTGTGAATTTCGTGTCTGCATGCTTTAATTGCATTTTCAGTGCCTGTAAGGTCAATTCTAAGAAGTGGGTTGAAAAATAGGCACGGTGAATCATTCAGCGAGCTGGGTCATGCTCGCCAAACGATTCAACGATTCGCCTACTGACATTAGATCGCCCTTCATTCATGTCCATAGTGCTGAGAGATTTGTAACTTTTCGCGGACACATCCGTGGTCGCCGAAGGTAGTTGGTGTCTCGCCATATAGACTTTTTCATCACTTATTTACCTAGATTTCAAACTATTCCCTTTGGCGAGTTCGACCTAGCTCGCTAAAAAGGTTTGGCGATTCGCCGACTAATTGGCGAACCCTTCTACTTCAGATTTTTGGTGTTTTAGTGTGATTGTTCTTTTGACTAATCACAAACTTTTACAAATATGGTACGCACAAACCTAAATGCACCACCTCAGAAAAAGGCAACGGGAATTACAATCAATGAAGGAGGATCACGACCTTCACAGAAAGAAAGCAAGATCTCCCACCGGGAGATAAAGGCAAATAAAAAAAGCACATCGCTAGGAAGGGCACAAATGTCGAATGAGCTGTTTCTGAGCGAGAGGATAAGAAACCTTTGATAAATCAAAGGGAGGAACTTAGGGTTAGAAATCAGCCCATAGCTATCGGAACCCCTCCAGCTGCCACTCCCTCGACTATCGAATCAGTGCCAACTCTAACACCACCTCCAGCGGCTCCTGCACTCCCTGTAGTTCCACCTCCACCCAGGTTGCTGAACAGGCTAAAAGGCGATGGTTTACGAACCATTCTATAAGAAAAGTTACTATCTGTAGAGGGTTTGGAAGGTAAGCATGCTGAGGTGCTTAACACGCTCAGATATCATGAGTTCGAACAGTTCACCGGGCCGCGGGGATCTTACATCGCTTCCTGAGTCCTGGAATTCTACTTAGCCTATGGGGAGTTGGTCCTAAAAAATAAAAAGAAGGCTAGTGAGTTCCGACCAGTGAAGTCAGTTCTGGTTAGAGGGAATGAGGTGGAGTGTCACAGTGAGCATATTAATGCTGTATTAGGTCGACCGCTGCACTCGGTACTACCCTACCAGGGCTTGCCTATTGTTCTGTCCCTAGATGATCTGAAGGGTTGGTTAGCTCCGATGAATTCTGACATCACCCCGAGGTGGTTGGATGCTGGAGCTCCTATTGAGAAAAGGATATGAACATCGCCTCCCGGTACTGGTTTGGCCTCATCAGCAGTACTATCATGCCATCCCAGAACGAGTCCATCATGCGTCATCCTAAGGAAGCTTGCCTTGGTTCTATCATGGCCAGGAGGTAGATCGACCTGGGACTGCTGGTTTCCTAGGAGATGGCTTTGAGAGCCAACCAGGCATAAACATCCCTGCCATTTCCTGTTCTGATTACTGAGTTGTGCCGGCATGCGGGAGTACCCCGAGAGCCTGCTAGCGATATAAAAGTCATTCCATTTTCCTCCATTGATATCCGGCGTATAGAGGCAGAATTTACAGGAGAGGAGGATGACAGGAGAAGAGCAGCCTCAACAGATACTTCTCCAAAAGTCAATGTTGACTTATTATCAGCAGAGACACCTTCATCCACCCCGGCCTTTGAGCCCTCAGGTATACCAGCTCCTTCTTCTTCTTCCTCACAGGCTGCAGGTGATTCTTCATCCTCTTAGCCTGCCAGAATCACTCAAGCCATGATGTTGTAGATGGGGCAGTTGGCCTAGTAAGCTGATGTGAGAGCTACAAGATTGGAAAGGTCTGTTCCAGAGATGATTGACAGGCCATACTAGCAGCACTTACTCCCATTCTAACTTCTGTTGATGCCTTGACAGTGAGAGTTATGGCTTGTGAGAGCAGACATCGGGAAACCTCTGAGGTGACGACCCTAAAAGCCGAGATTGCAAGTTTGAGGAAGGCGTAGATTACCTTAAGTCTACCGACTTCACTCATAGAGAGAGCAGATGATAAGGATGTTCCTGTGACTATCGGAGATGTGCAAGGGGATGGTGCAGCACAGGTAGAGTCAAATGTAGAAACCGACGAGGAGTTGATAGCAGCACAGGTTGAGGAGCTAAGAGTGACCCAAGATGCGAGCATATTCAGAGATCTGACAGATCTAGTAGAGACAATTACATCCACAGCAGCCCCTAGTGGATCTGGCACTGCCTTTCCATCTGAGACTACTCCGGGAACTGATGCCCCAACAGATAGAGAGAATGCGTAGCCAAGATCTTTCTCTACCCTCTTCTCCTTGCTTACATCTACTTTTGGATTTTGTATTATTTGCATTTGAGGACAAATTACTTTTTATTTGTGGTGGGGTGAGGCTCATCGTTTGTTTTGCTTGTTTCAGATACTTGTGTTTTGGTGTACATTTGGGTTGTTCGGTTTTTAAAATTGTGTTTACACTGCTTTTCGTGGATGTTTGAGCTCATGGGTCTCTTTTGTTTTAAATTGCAAATGATTTTGACCCTTCCGAATTTTTTTGAATTTTTAGCACATTTTGGCCACCCTTTGTGAGTTGATTGTGGCTGTTCTTTCGCAAAAAAATTGAGTCTCGGTTTCGATCAATACCGATGACTTGAATAGTGCTCTCAATTGAACGAACATGAATGTACGACTTACGATGAGGCCAAATGAAGTTGCATAGACAATATGTGAACTCGTTGCACCTCATTATGATTAGACATTTATCGAATTGATTCTTTTGTAATGACCGTTGCGCACTAGCAAAAGTGTGTAGTCTTGTTTGACTTTAGTATCGATGCCTTGTGTAATTATCTTACTTTGAAATTTGCATGAATAAACCTAGAATTTGCCCTGTTAATCTGATTGATTTAGAAAGGTGTCCTCTAGATATGATCTTAGGCAATTTTAAAGAGTGTGAGCCAAATTTGACATATACCTCTTTTGTGGCCTACTCGTGAGCGTGTTAAACTCTTTTGAACACCCTTTGAGCCTTACCTTTCTTTGGAAGAACCTTGATGAACCCTAGACCTTACTTGAACCACTACTTAAGATCCTCTTGAGTTGTGGTTTAGAGAATAGCCAACTTAGGCCAAAAGCGTAAGTTGGGGGTGTGGTAAAAAGGAAAAGGAGAAGTCAAGAAGTGCAAGAAAAAGTCCCCCCTAACCCATGGTATTGCATAAGTGGAAACCCCTTCAATTCAATTCAATTAAAAAAAAAGTACGAAAGAAATTGGGTTTCCAAGCAATCTATGAGGGTGAATAAAAAGGTGACTTAGAAGCACTAGAAAAAGAATCGATAAAGGAAAAGAAGGGAATGCCTTGAGAATACCACATCCCACAAAGAAGGAGCCACTGAGCCTAAATGACCATACCTTTGCACTCATCACCATTACAAGCCTTAGAAAGACCTTTTTGATCTTGACTAAACCGAATCGAAAGTCGATTGGAAAATAAGGGCAAACCTATGAGTGAAAACATGCATTGTGTTCCTCTTTCTGAGTGTGAGCGTTGCATCGGATTCCTGATCTTGAATTGATTAACCTCTATGTGTGAATATGGAATCATTCTTTATGAGAGGGCATTTAGATACTTTTTGTTGAGCTTGAACTTGCACAAGTAGCAAATATTGCGAGCATGAGAATCTTTGGTAATGGTGTGTCACAAATTGAATCTTTGAGTACACAATTGATCCTTGCATAAGTAATTGAGTCTTGTTGTGTGAACTCATGATTGAGTCTTGTGTAGCACTTTTTGAGACACCCTTTTTGAATGGCTAAACTCAAGTTTGCTTGAGGACAAGCAAAAGTTTAAGTTAGGGGTGTTGATAAGTCCACAAATTGGACTCATTTTTTGAACGGCTAAATTCAAGTTTGCTTGAGCACAAGCAAAAGTTTAAGTTGGGGGTGCTGATTAGTCTACAAATTGGACTCATTTAGTGATTTATTTTAATAGAAATAGTGTCCTCAAATGCTTATTTCGTCTCAATATTTGATGAAAACTCTTAAGTTTCAGGTATTTGAAGTTTGAAAGAAAGCA
>NW_006238950.1:1174962-1175344 GCF_000226075.1 Solanum tuberosum | reverse complement strand
CCGAAAGGACAGACTCCGCCCTTTGTTCCAGTATGCGAAGCCTTGAAGGAAGAGGATAGAAAAGACGATAAAAGGAGTAGTTGGCGCTTCGCCGAATAGTTCCGCGAAGCAGTACTATACTGCCCAATGGTCTAGAACGTGAAGATGCTGTAGGCAAGCACTCAACGGCGATGAGACAGAAGAAGGCCGAGTTACCGAGTCATTCGGCGGACTCGACTAACTTTTCCGAACTATCTGACTGCACTAATTTCTGATGGCTATAAATACTAAACTCTTTATTCATTTACAAGTTCTAAACCATTATTATTATTATTTTCAGAATAAAATAGTACGTTTTTAGATATTTTATCTTAAGTTTGGAGAGGGTTTTGTGGGAGACTTG
>NW_006238950.1:1160728-1174411 GCF_000226075.1 Solanum tuberosum | reverse complement strand
ACACTTTTTAGATATTTTCTCTCAAGTTTGGAGAGGGTTTTGTGGGAGACTTGGTAAGAGAATGATTTCATCTTCCCCAAGTTAGAAGTGGGTCTTCTCCATTCTTCTTCCTTTTCTTAAATCAAGGTTTAATTTCTTATACCCATTTGATTTTAGTATCATTTTAGGTGTATTTTGTTATTTCTTGATGTGTGGCTAAAAACCCCTATTCTTGGGGTGTGATTTAGCAAATATGTGTTGATATTGTTGTTGGGTTTTGCTTGCTGATAGGGTAGATGTATTTTAATGGTAATTTCACTTAGTGGTTGTTGTTTAATTTAATGGGTTTGCAGTTGCAAATAAAAAACCACCTATGTGTTTTCGACTTGCCCGAGAGGGAGGTCGCGAAACCAAGACCACTAGACTGATGGCCTAAGGAGTGGGTCGACATGAGGTTCAGCCCGAGAGGGTGAGCCCTAGTCCCATATTCTAACACTCAGCTCGAAAGAGTGAGTGGGGTATGGCGTAGGCTGGTTTTCATGCGGCAAATGGGTGTCCGAGAGGAATCCATTTGAAACGGGGTAAGTTGCCTGAGAGGGAACTTATTTCCATCTAAAACTTAGCCTAGTCACTATTATCTTGCAAATTTCCTATTGAAAGCATGTACCCAATGATTTATTTCAACTTGTATTGCGGTCACACCCCAAGAACATTTCCCCATACTTGATTTTCTTGTTAATTTTTGCTATATTTATTACTTGTGACAAAACCCCCAATCGATATTTGACACTTTTGTGTCACTCCCTTTAATTTACCATGTTTTTGTTCATTAATGTCTTTAGCTACGACTAGTTAGAGCTTAATTTTATATTTCTATCAATTCTCAAAACCATTCCCTTGGGACACGACCCCAATCTTTTGTTGGGTTACTATACTATCGACGATCGTAGACACTCATACCGTAGGTTAGTGTCGTTGGTCATGATAAGCATCTTTTTCTTCTAAGTAAACTTAGTCAACTGGGATGAAATAGCTGAAAACCCCTCGATGAACCTTCTGTGGTAACCTATTTGACAACCCCAAGAAACTCTTTATATCAATTGGAGATGTGGGTTTGGGCCAATTCTGTACTGCCTTAATCTTCTAAGTGTCAACTCGAATTCCTTTTCCACACACTATGTGGCCTATGAACCCAACATATTCAAGCAAGAACTCACACATAAAACTTTGCATATAACTCTCTATCTTTGAGAGTTTGGAGAACTATTTTGAGATCACTAGCATGACCTTCCTCATTCCTTGAGTGTATCAGGATGTTATCGATGAATAAAATAACAAACATAACCAAATACTACTTAAATACTCTGTTCATGTGATTTATGAATGCTACACGAGCGTTTGTCGAACCAAAAGACATAACAAGGAACTTATAATGACCGTAATGGGTCCTGAAAGTTGTCTTGGGGATGTCACTTTCTCTCACTTTGAACTGATGATAGCCAGATCTGAGATCTATCTTAGAGAAGCAAGTGGAACCCTGAAGTTGGTCAAAAAGGTCATCAATTCTCGGAAGGGGTATCTTTATGGTGACCTTGTTCATTTGGTAGTAATCAATACACATCCTTAGGGAACCATCTTTCTTTCTCACAAATAAGACCAGAGCACTCCAAGGTGATATACTTATTCATATGAAAACCTTATCAAGAAGATCTCTCAACTGCTTTTTAACTCTTTTAGCTCAGTTGGAGCCATTCTATAGGGTGGAATAGATATGGGTTGAGTATCGGGAGGAATATCTATTCAGAAGTCCATTTCTCTTATAAAAGGGACTCCGGGAAAATAGTCTGGAAAGACCTCTGGAAACTCATTCATAACTGGAGCTGACTAAATAGGCGGTGTCTCAACACTAGAGTCATTAACTCGGACTAAGTGATAGATGCAATCCTTAGAAACCAGCTTTCTGGCCTTAAGGTATGAAATAAAACGACCCTTAGGCACTGCTTAACTACTCCTCTACTCTAAAATTGTCTCATTAGGAAACTTAAACTTGACTACTCGAGTTCTACAATAGTCTGAGGCATACCAAATATGAAGTCAGTCCATACCTCGAATAACATCAAAATCCACCATGTCTAGCTCAACTAAGTCAACCATTGTGTCTTTATGATAGAAAAATATGGTACAATCACGATAAACTCTTTTTGCTAGAATAGACTCACCAAAAGGTGAGAAAACACTGAAAGGCTCAAGAAGTTGTTCGGGGGAAATGCTGAACCTCATGGCTACATAAGGAGTCACAAATGAGAAACTCACACCTAGATCAAGGAAGGCATAAACATCAATAGAAAATACTTTAAGCATACCAGTGATAATATCTGGCGAGTGATCCTGAAGACTAGTCATAACACGAAGATGATTTGCTTCTCGAACTGTCTGATGAAGAAGATTAGGCTATGTTGCCCCCATTACCCATCTTGTTCTAAGGGTAATATTTCATAAAATGACATGTCTGAAAAAACTTGAAACAACCATTAGAGCCATCATGGCACACTCCTGGGTGGTTCCTACCACACTTAGCACAATTGGGGTTCCAAGTAGCCCATTGTGCCACACTACCCTGAGACTAAGTAGCTTGCACTCTAAAATTCTAATTCTGATGGTCATTCATGTTCCTTGGTGTAGGTGCACTAGATGATTATGGACCAGGTCTTGATGATCTGTGTTGAAACGATGACCGATTCCCATTTCGAGTCTTCTGTTGGTCGGACTCTTGATTGGATGTCTTAGCTTTCTAGTTTCAAAAATCTTCTCTATTTTTCAACTTATCTTCCTTAACCTATTTTACTTGAATCATGAGTCTGGCTATGTCTTTTTCCCCTATCAACATAGCTTTCTTACCTTCATTGTTAGATAAGCAGGATAGCCCGGACACAAACAAACTCATTTTGCTCCTCATATCTGCTACCATCTTCGTAGCGTAGCAAAATAAATGGGTGAAGTTGAGGCTATACACTTGCACACTCATAGCTTCATGTTTCAGATTTAAGAACTCTCTCACCTTAGCTTCCCTTATCTTTCGAGGAAAGAAACGCTCCAAGAAAGCATTCTCAAACATAACCTAGCTTAAAAGTGGTGCTCCCTCTGCCCTGTTCTTTTTCCATTGGTCATACCAAATGTAAGCAACACATTTGAGTTGGTAAGAATCCAACTCCACACGCTTTGCATCAACAACATACATAACTCCAAACACTTTTTGTAAGTCCTCCACAAAGTTCTGTGGATTTGAAGTGACCTTCGATCCTATGATCTCTAGGCATTCATCCTAAAAAATTCATGAACTTTGGATGTATCAGCCACATCCTAATTACCCACTCCTTTTTGACCAACCAGATTTTCCACAATCCGAGTCAACATCTGAATAACATTCTTGAACTCAACGTTGGTGACATCTCCTTGATGGGGTTGCACTTCTGGTGCATTGGGAGCTTCTTGACCATGATGATTAGCATTCTTCTTAGCAGGACATCCTCAAACAACTTTTCGTGGAGGCATGATCTGAAAAGACATGTGTAAGCATGAGTTACAGTGAAAAGTTCCTAAATGTCATAGCTTTCTCATTATAGATGTGGTGTGCTTCACACCAATAAGAAGGACTACTAGATATGGCTTCATGGACATCTTAGGACCCTTGAACTCTATGCTTAGATACCAAGTTTGTCATTCCCCGAGCCTACATCCTAGATGTTGCCAACACTCGAGAACCATTGCTATCTCTCAAGCGAACCCTTCGTCTGGCTGACTGCTTTTTGGAAGATTTGACTCAAAAAAGTTAAAAGCTTTAAAGAGAAATAATGTAACTCAACTGTCTCAAATACTCAAGAAAAATATAATATTCACAAAAAACATTAAAGGATGAATTTCTGAAAATAACTCAACTCTAGCTATCTATGAAGCCTCTAAGTTCAACATGGACGTCCGAAAAAGACCCTCAACTGTCACTCCTTGAGCCTATACCCTAGACGTGTCTGACACTATAGAACCATTAGTGATCCCCAAGTGAACCCTTGGCCTGGCTGACTACTTAGCGAAAGACTAACTCAAGAAGATTCGAGCTTTAAAACATAATTTAAATACAAAATCTTAAAACTTCTTAAACTCAAATTATCTCAAAAGAGTATAATCAAAATTGTCTGAAAATACTCTGAAAAAATAATAGTTTATCAAAATAGTTAAAAGGAATTATTGAAAGAAACTCAACACTAACTATCTATGAAGCCTCTATAGTTCAACATGGATGTCAAGAGAAGATCCACAACACCTCAAAACTAATAAACTTAAATACAAGAGTGGAGTCCTCCAAAATGCAAGGAAGGCTCACCAAATCTAGCAAGGAGTGCAAAATGATCTCACGGAGTGCCTGCTGAGGATCTTGAACACCTTTATGTGCATCATGGAAATATGCAGGTCGAATGCCATTAATACATTGAATGTACGAGTGGCTTTCTTCCCACCCGGAAATTGTAGTAAGCCGGGAGAAAGACATTCATATATTCCCTAGGCATGGGATAAAGGGAAAGAGAGAGACGAGAGCCGGGAACGCAATAAAAAGAATTTCCCTCTCCCTGTAGGTCAAGCTAAATTACATTCACCCTCTCCCTTCGTTCGAGCTTCCTTTTCAGCACTCTAATGGGAATCTTTTAATTTATGTAACTGTTACGACCTGAGCCTACACCCTGGACGTAGTTAGCACTCGAGAACCATTGTTGGTCCCCAAGAGAACCCTCATCCTGGCTGGCTACAAGTGGAAGACTAACTCAAGCATACATAAGCATTAAATTGAAAGAAACATTAAAAAATAGTTTACTGAATCTCAAAACTTTGCTGAATAAACTGAGTATGAAACATGAGTTTTAAATAGAATAACTAAAACTGAAAGACTCTCCAAAACACTCTATCTATGAATCCTCTATTGTATAAAGATGAGTGTCTAGACAAGACCCACGACTGCTCAAAAACTATTACTTATAACTCACAAAATTGGAGTCCTCCGGAAGCAAGGAGGTCATACTCAAAAGCTGACGAGTGGATGAAGTGATCTCAATAGAATATTATTGAGGATCCTAATAACCTGTATCTACATCATTAAAAGATGCAGGTCGAATGACATCAATACATTGAATGTACGAGTATGTAATATATCTGAATAACAAATAACTAAAAGAAAGTACTGGAATAGATAACAATGTACTCAAGTTGAATGTAAAGAAATAATGGAGTTAAATCATTTAAAGCATTAAAAAATAGCTTCTCATATCTGAACTCTACATAATAAGTGATAAATAAAAATAGACTTTAACTCTATTGGGAGATTCTCTAACCGATAACCATCACTATGAGCTACGTGATGATACAATGTCTCGCCCACGCTACCAGAATTGTCTTATACCTTGGCGGGGCATAGAAAACCTCAACTAAGTTGATCCACTAAGCTATGCTTAAAATTTAATAAGGAATCATCTAAAAACTAAAAAATATGACCTTTTACCCCTGTTGGCGTACATGGTTTATGAGGACTTTGAGTTGTTTGAACTCGTCCCCATAGCGGTGCTCAATACTACTCCCAATAATATATACTCATGATCATATGTTTAAAAACATAACTCTTCCTTTGGTTTGAGGTAATTGCTCAAACTACCCTCTTAAAAGAGGTAACTATTCTTGAAATGTCTTTTGAACTCATAACTCATTTAGAAATCTTAGTTTCTCTTTTATCAATGTAAAAATTGATACCTCTGTGAATACATAGTCCCTTTACACTCTTACTTAATTCGTACTTGAAAACTCTTTCTAAAAATATATCAAAATCATATTTTAATATGATCATTGATAACTCGGAAAGTCATACTACATAAACATTGATGACATAACTAGATACCATACTTCTCATACATTGATGGCATACTCGACTGTCATACTAATCATGTTTAGAAACTCTTTTCTGAAAACTCATCTTTACTTTCTCAAAACTCAGTTTAAGAACTCAAATGTTGGCTTTAAAAAGGTTTTCAAAATTTGTAACTCAAATCATAGGGTTCATATGGAATTATGGACTACTCAATACTCAAAATCAAGAACTTAGAACTCAATGATACTACTCATCTCAAGAATGCTCAATTCATAGGGTTCATGCTGAAATATAGACATGAACGAATCAACTCAAGAATCTCAATGCATAACATATAACAATTCAATAATTAGGAATATAATTTAAAAAGAACCAGGAACTCAAGAACTCAAAATCAACTTATCTCAAGAATACTCAAATCTAGGGGAAGAATCCTTGATTACTATTTTACTAATTTGAAAGTAGACGTAGGGTGTGAGGACGAACTAGTCCAACACTATGATAGCCTTACATACCTGGAAGAACAAGGTTCTTGAAGAATCTTGAAGGAAAAATTGATTAGAAGCCTTGAAACCCTAGCTTGAAGGAGAAAAATCAAGAAAACCTTTTTGAGATTGTTGGATTAGTTTCTTGAAATCTCTATGGCCAAGAATTATGATTTTCATTTGTGATTCATAATTGTATGGAGGAATTTGAGTTGGAAAGAATAGAATTTTTGGAGAAAGATTTACCTGGAAGAAGAATCTTTTAAAAGATTGAAAGAATCTTGAATGGAGTCTTCTACTTTGATTTTTACTTAGGGTTTTGCCCTACTGTTTGAGAGAGAAGAGAATGATGGATTAAAAGATCAAAATCTAATTGTGTTAGAAAATTAAGATTTATCTAGAAACTCCTAGATTGGAGATATTTAGTAGTAGTTATGTTAGAAAAGCAAGTTTTTGTCTAGAAACTCCTAGGTTGGAGATATTTTGTCGTAGACATGTTAGAAAATTAAGTTTTGTCTAGAAACTCCTAGATAGTAGATATTTTGTAGTAAGATATCTAGTCTTGGTTTAAAATGAGTGGTGGTTAGTGAGCCACATATGTACATATTTTGGTGTGAGATATTTTGCTTATTATGTGGTTGTAATTCTCACACTTTATCTATAAATAGACCATATGTAATAAAATATCTAGTGAATGAAATAGAACTCAAGAAAACTTAAGCCTTCTTCTTCACTTTCAGATTTTTTCTAGCAATTTACAGCTGCGATTTCCTATTGCTTACACCTTGTAGACCAAAAGTTCTTCTTCCCTTTCTTTGTAACATGGTATCAGAGCCTATTTCCGAAGGGATCCGAATCAAATTTTGTTTGTTTGACTCATCTAGTTTCTGTTCTTTATTGAATTTGCTTGCTGAAAAATTCATGGCACCTGAAAATCATCCAACGACAGGTCCTCCGACTTTTACCAGAGAGAATTATCACGTATGGGCCATCAAAATAAAGTCTTATCTAAAGGCTCTCAACTTATGGGAAGTTGACCTGCTGTCCGGCCATTGAGAGCTAATGCAACTCTCAATGAAATTAAGAAGTATGATGAGTTGGTGACTAGATCTCCACGAGCTCTCACCTGCATACATTCCAGTCTTACAGACGTGATGTTTACGAGGATTATGACTTCTGAAACATCCAAAGAGGCTTCGGATAAGTTAAAGGAGGAGTTTGAAGGAAGTAGTAGAGTAAAGTCTGTTAGACTCTTAGCATTGAAGAGAGAGTTTGAGCTATTGAAGATGAAAGACTCAGATAGTGTGAAAGAATACTCTTCCAAGCTGATGGAGATTGTGAACCAGATAAGAATACTTGGTGAAACCTTTCCAGATCAGAAAGTTGTAGAGAAGATCTTGGTCAGCCTTCCAGTTAAGTTTGAATAAAAAATTGCAGCTATTGAAGAGTCTTGTGACTTGACTACTCTTACGATAGCCGAACTAATCTCCAAATTGCAGGTCCAAGAGAAACGGGTAACTATGAGAAGTGAAGGGATAGTAGAAGATGCCTTTCAAGCAAGGCATAAATTCAAACATAAAAAAGATAGAAGAAAAGTCTGGTTGGATAAATCTGGAGAGGTAAAATCTGGTGGAAACCAAGGTTATTTGTTGATAAAAGGAAAATTTCCACCTTGTGGCATTTGTAAGAAGACGAACCCCTCAGAGAAGAATTGTTTGCAGAATTCAAAGAGGTCTCCAATTCAATGTAGATATTGTCAGAAGTATGGTCACATTGAGAAGTATTGTAGGCAAAAGAAAAACCAAAGTGGCCAGTCTTCCCATCGAGTGAATTTCACATATGATCACCAAGTTGGAAAATTAGAGGAAGAGGTTTTCATAGCCTCGTACACATCACATGTTGACCAATGTAAATAGTATGTGGATAGAGCGTGCACAAGGCACATGGTGATTGATGAAAATCTGTTTGTTACCTTGGACAGATCTAATAGAACCAAAGTGAAGCTTGGAAATGGCGCATTGGTGGAAGCTTACGGTAGAGGGTCAGTAAAATTTCCTACTGACGAAGGTACAAAAATTATTAATGATGTTTTTTATGTGCCAAATTTGACTCAAAACTTGTTAAGTGTTGCTCAATTGCTTCATAAAAATTATTTTCTTAATTTTGACGACAAACAATGTGTCATTTATGATCCTAAAGGATGTGAAGTAGCTAAAATTAGCATGATTGACAATTCCTTTCCAATTTCATGCTATTTTATTGATACTTGCTCTTTTAATGTTGAATTGAGTGATACTTGGATTTGGCACAAAAGGTTCAGTCATTATAATCTTAGCTCACTGGTGTATAAGCAATCAAAGGGTATGGTGCTTGAAATACCCAAAATTAACATGTGTAGAGATGTTTGTGAATCATGTCAATTTGGTAAAATGCATAGATGATCCTTTCCTAAAGGAAGTCTTTGGAGAGCTAACGAAAAGCTAGAGTTGGTTCATACAGATTTATGTGGACCAATGAGGACGGCTTCTTTGAGTGGAAACAAGTATTTTATTCTCTTTGTGGATGATCTAACTCGAATGACATGGGTCTACTTTCTTAGTAGAAAATATCAAGTGTTTTCTGTTTTCAAAGAATTCAAAGCTATGGTAGAAAGGGTGAGTGGTTGCCAATTGAAGTATATTAGATCCGATAATGGAACTGAATATACTTTGTATCAAATCAACAAGTATTGTAAAGATTTGGGTATCCAACAAAAATTCACTGTTAGCTACACTCCACAACAGAACGGGGTTTCTGAGAGGAAGAACAGAACAGTGATGGAGATGGCAAGATGCATGTTGGCAGAAAAGAAGATGCCTAAATACTTTTGGGCTGAAGCAGTCAATACCGCTGTCTATTTGCTAAATAGATTACAAACTAGAGCAGTCCAAGACATGACACCATTTGGAGCATGGAAGGGTATCAAGACTACTTCAAGACACTTGAAGGTATTTGGTTCGGTATGCTATGCACATGTTCCTGATGCTAAAAGAGGCAAATTAGATAGCAAGGCAGAACTGTGCGTTTTGTTGGCCTATAGTACAACTGCAAAAGGATACAAAGTGTATAATGTTAGCAGCAAGAAGGTGCTTGTTAGTAGAGATCATGTAGTGGATGAGTCTAGACACTATGATTAGGATCGAGATACTGTTGTGAAGAACCAAGGTGGGAGTACTTCAGTTGCAACTCCAAATCAACAAAAATGTGATACTCCTTCTAGTCCTATTGCTGGAATAAAAAACAATTCAGATGTTGAATTGACTACAGATTCTCCTATTTTGAAGACCAAATCACTAGCCGATGTTTATGAGCAATGCAATTTTGCTCTTGTTGAACCATCCTCATTTGAAGAAGTAGCTAATCACAAAGTGTGGATTTAAGCAATGGAGGAGGACTTGCCATGATTAATAAAAATGATACTTGGGAGTTAGTTGATAGGCCAAAAGAGAAGAATGTTATCGGTGTCAAATGGGTCTATTGAACAAATTTCAATACAGATTGGTCCATCTTCAAGCATAAAGCTAGACTTGTAGTTAAAGGCTATTCTCAGCAGCCTAGAGTGGACTTTGGAGAAACGTTTGCTCCTGTTGCGTGGCATGAGACAATAAGATTTCTAGTCGCTCTCGTAACACAATACAAGTGGAAAATCTTCCATTTAGATGTCAAATCTACATTTCTCAATGAATTGCTTAAGGAAGACATTTATGTTGATCAACTTGAAGGTTTTACAGTTGCAGGTGAAGAAGACAAGGTGTACAAGCTTAAAAGGGCTCTCTTTGGTCTTAAACAAGCCCCAAGAGCTTGGTATAGTAGGCTGGATTTTCATTTGCTGTCTCAAGGCTTCAACAGAAGCCTAAATGAGCCTACTTTGTACTTCAAAAGGCAAGCGGATGGGATGCTGAATATGATATCAGTTTATGTCGATGATTTAATGATTATAGGTGAAAATCCTCTTGCTGTTCAGGAAGTTAAAAATGAAATGCGAAAAGTTTTTGAGATGTCCGATCTAGGAGAAATGAAGTTTTTCCTGGGAATGGAGATATCTCAATCTTGTGAAGGAATTTTCTTGTCCCAAAAGAGGTATGCCTTGAATTTGTTAAAAAGGTTCAAGCTTGACAAGTGCAAAGCTGTTGCAACTCCACTTGTTGTGAATGAAAAATTAATGAAGGATGAGGGCGAAAAGAGGGCGGATCCAAAAGTTTATAGAAGTCTTATTCAAAGTCTATTGTATCTAATAGCTTCTAGGCCAGACATTATGTTCGCTGTCAGTTTGGTATCTCGATATATGCAAATTCCCAGCACTAAGCATTTTGGAGCCACTAAAAGGGTGTTAAGGTACATTAGAGGTACGATTAATTTTGGAATCTGATATAGAAATGTGGAGAATGGAGCTCTTATTGGCTATTTAGATAGTGATTGGGGTGGATGTTTGGTTGATTACAAAAGCACTTTTGGTTACTGTTTTTCGTTTGGTTCAGGCATTTTTTCTTGGAGCACAAAGAAGCAAGATATTGTAGCACAAACTTTAGCAGAAGCCGAGTATGTGGCTGCTGCATCTGCTACAAATCAAACAATTTGGTTAAGAAAGATCTTGTTGGAATTGAATTTGTTGCCAAAAGAACCAACAGTGATCTATATGGACGATAAATCAGCTATTGCGATAGCTGAAAATCCGGGGTAGCATCGAAGAACAAAGCATATCAACATAAGGTTTCATGCTTTAAGAGATGCTGAGAAGAATGGTGAAGTTAAGTTGGTGCATTGCATCAGTGAAGATCAGCAAGTTGATATTCTGACCAAGGCTCTTTCCGCTAAGAAGTTTGAGTTTCAAAGGTTGTTGCAAGGAGTTTCAATGAAAAATCTTACAGAGGAGTGTTAGAAAATTAAGATTTGTCTAGAAACTCCTAGATTGGAGATATTTAGTAGTAGATATGTTAGAAAAGCAAGTTTTTGTCTAGAAACTCCTAGGTTGGAGATATTTTGTAGTAGATATGTTAGAAAATTAAGTTTTTTCTAGAAACTCCTAGATAGTAGATCTAGTCTTGATTTAAAATGAGTGGCGGTTAGTGAGCCACATATGTACATAGTATGGTGTGAGATATTTTACTTATTATGTGGTTGTAATTGTCACACTTTATCTATAAATACACCATATGTAATGAAATATCTAGTGAGTGAAATAGAACTCAAGAAAACTTAAGCCTTTTTCTTCACTTTCAGATTTTTTCTAGCAATTTACAGCTGGGATTTCCTACTGCTTACACCTTGTAGACCTGAAGTTCTTCTTCCTTTTCCTTGTAACAGATTGTTTTGAGCCTTTAATTAGTCAAGAAAATCATTTAGGGTTTTCTTAGAGGTAAAAAGACAAAAATGATCCTTTTTAATGTTTTCCTGTAGGCTAATTCGTCACAGCACTGTACCAGGTTACTAAAATGGTCATAACTTTTTACTTAAAATTTGGATTGATGCGAAATTGGCGGCGTTGGAAAGAGGATTCAAATACCTTTAGTTTGATAGGTTATGTGCTACATAACTCCTTATATTCTAAGAGATATGGTTGTTTTAAGTTGACCTAAGTAAAAAATCTTATGTCAAAACTTAATCGGTAAGGAAACTTTAAACTCAACTTTGTGCTAGGAGTTTCTAGTGGCCTTAATTGATATCCAAAATCATTCCCACACTAAAGAATTTACCTCTACACATATGGGCAATTTAAGAATCACTCGATATGACCCGACAAGTAAATAAAGAATAGTTCGAGTCTTAACTTAGAAATTTTTGGGGTGTTACAGTAACATAACTGAGGAAAATAAATAACTGAACTAAAGTAGCTGAAGCAAGATACTCAACTGAATATAAAGCATAAATAGAGATAAAATCATTTAAAAACTTTACAAATAAATATGCTAACTCAATGAGCTTTACATATATAAATATCTACTAAACTGAATATCTATCTATCTATATCTATATTACCTTAAAAGCATGAACTCCCTAACTTAAATGTTAAATTACTATAATACCCTACATTAAATACCCATATATATCTTTGAATATCAAATGTTGTCTTGAAAGGTTGTGACTAAAATGTTGTGACTTTTCCAAAAGGTTTTGACTTAATGATAAGTTGTGACTTTTACAAAGAATTGTGACTTTACAGATGAGTTGTGACTTTTTCAAAGAGTTGTGATGTTTTCGATAAGTTTACTTTTCGAAAGGATTGTCACTTTTCCGATGGGTCATGACTTTTCAGATAACACACAATAAGCACATGTTCATACTACCCTTTGTTGGCTATAGATTGAGAGATTCCTCTCATTTTTCACCCACAAAAACTTTGTAATCTTCTAATCTTCTTGTCCTTACACTTTAAAAATGTTCGTGTAGTTTATTGTTGTTGAGTGAGTTTAAAGGTCAGGGGAATTTGAGGTACCACTATTTTGATGAAGTAAATCAATTTATCCTAAGAGGATATATTGCAGATCCTTGAGCACTTGAGGAAAATAATTTTTGGTGATACAGTAATTGTTTTTCTTTCTTTTTTTGTTTAATATATATAGTAGTATGTAATGTTCCAATAAATTAAGGTACGTGAAGTAGTCTAAATTTATTTATTTTTGTTTAGAATTTCTCATGTGTAGCAAATATATGCTTCTGAATATTTTCTTAGAAAATATTGAACTTCTCATGAGTAAGAGAATTTTCAAGAGTTTTTTTGTTGATGTGTCACGACCCAAGCCTAGGGCCTAGACGTGACCGGCGAATGGGGAACCTGAAGGAACCCCAAACAAGCCTCATAGCGTATCATTACATATCCTTGGTCGCGGAAGCGATTAAAATGACCATAAGCGATAAGCATAATCAAGGGGGAAATCAGGACTAAGGGAGCAAGAAAAAAAAAGGGAATGATACATAAATACCATAGATGAGTCAAGCTCAAGCATAATACACAACTTGTCCAACACCACCTCTAAACATGAGTACTTAGCGGGGGCCAAGACAAACTACCGGGCTCACCCTCATAGTCAATACATAACAAAAAAAAGGAAAAGTCTTATACATAGCAAAAGATCATAAGCAACGTCCCCGGAATGGAGGACTCACCAATAACCTCGATAGAAAATCGTATTAGCCACGCGGAAGAGGAGGGTCAAGCGGTGCTCCGGTCCCTACATGGTGACATCATGTAGGCATAGAGTATGCGTTAGTACGTTTGAATGTACTAAGTATATGGGATGCAATGCAATGCTACAATAGATGGACATCATAGGAAAA
>NW_006238950.1:1121809-1158757 GCF_000226075.1 Solanum tuberosum | reverse complement strand
AGCTTACTGGAAATTGCAAATCTGCACAGACAAGTTTTACGAAAATGGTCATAACTCCCTCATCCTAACTCGAAATGAGGTGAAACCAAGCGCTTTGGAAAGATAACTCAAAGAGCTTTAATTTAATAGTTTGTGGCCCTTCCAATTCCTTGTGTGCTAAGAGATATGCCCCTTTAAAGTTGACCCTCCAAATCGCATTTTTGCAATTTTCGAATTTTGATACGGTTGCTCTAAAATTCGGGTTAGACCCATTTCCCACTCAATTTGACCCCCTGAATAAGAATATGAAGTATAATTTCCGAAATCATGCACGGATTTTGAGATATATGGAAATTACAATTATAGGTGTTTCCGAAGCACATTTTCTGGCATTTTTTGGGGTCGTTTCATGATGCTCAAGACATAAGAATGACTTTATTTACAATGTTATTTATGTGATTGAGATTTTCAGAAATGACGCCGGGTTGAAGGGTGTATTAGTTTAATTTTTATTTTCATTGAATTACTAATTTTTATGACAGAAATAGTTTTATTATATGTAAATCTTTATATATAGATATTTATGTGTGTGTACGCATTTTTATTTAAATTAAAGTATTATATTTTTCATAAAAGTATCATCATGTTAACAAGAACTTCTTAGTTCAAAATATATCATTTTTAAATGTTCTGATTTCTTCTCTTTTTTCTCTAAAACAAAATTCATAGAAAATATGAAAATATGTGAATCGTTTAAAATTTATCATTTGCAAAATAAATTTTATATTAAGTAATATGGAATAAACGTGGAATATAGAGAAAGCTATGAAGTGCAAAGTTGGATTACTATTTCCCCCCTGCACTAAATTAAAATCTAATTAACTATCTAACTAAATAATATAATTAATTAGAAGTCCTATTTATTTATTTCAATGTGGAGTTAATAAGAAATCTAGCAATTGCACTTTAATTCTTTAGTTATGGCATTATAAATTCTCTTACTTATTATAACTTATTCCAAATGTTATTCACACCCTTTACATTCTTTAGTTATTGCATTATGAGTTTCGTTAGTTATTACATTAATAGTTTCTATCTTCATCTTTCCTTATATTATCTTTTTGCTCAATAACTTTTCACATTCTTATACCACCCCTATATACTTGATAACACAACATTGTTATTGACCATTGAACAAATCATGCCTGATTATATAAACTGAAAATTATTTACAAGGATATGAACAATATATTTGTTGGGTGTAAGGTAAACATGTGATTATATATGTGATTTAATAGATTGAATCAATTTTTATATTTAATTTTTAGTTTATCGATGAAAAAAATGGAAAGTCAAATAACTATCTTTGATTTATATACAAATTCAATCTAAAGTCTAAAAAAATAATTTAAATACCTTTAACGGAGAAAGTAAAGTGTTGTTGGCAAGAGATTTCAATCAAATGGAACACTAGGGTGAAAATAACATGAACATGTTCATGTATTGTCGTTTTCCTTCTTCATTGGCTATGAATTGTTCCATATATTATTTCTTTCTTATATTTCTATCGGGTATGGAATTCTTTGAGTATGAAGTTCCTATTATTTTTTTGTTCATTTCAATTTGAGAAAATTTTACGTCACAAGATACACTCCTTGCTAGCTATATAAAAATAGATAAGAAAATAGTGATTGATCATAAAATAATCTAAAGTTAAATTAAAGACTCTATAAATAATACTTTAAATTTGTTTCATCTATTAATTTTTTATATTGAAAAAATTTAATATTTTATATCACGATACAACTTCTATAAGATACTAGATACTTTTATTAGGCAACAACTATATGATATGTATGCGGCAGAAAAGAGGAGAAGATAACACTTCTGCAAAGAAAAGGTAAAAACTTAAAAAAATGTAATACTTTTCACCATACGTGATGTTGGTGATATATTAACATTAAATTATGCTACTAAAATATGTATATCCATAACAAAAAATTGGTCAAGCTAAATATTTAACATACATTCAAACCTCTACTTAACAATCATTCATTATAACAACATTTCACTGTAACAACCTAATTTTCTTTAGAACTAATTTTTGTTGCTATATTTTTTTATCTCTATAACATTGTACTTATAACAATGTAGACATTCACTATAAAAGGACAATGTTCATAAAATTACATGTCTATGATAATCTTACTCAAATATTAATCGAGTAATAATATTTTGTAAAAGATATATTACGTATAAAGATAAAAAATTGAAATATTTATGGCAATTGTTAGTAGTGTCATGCACATAATAAAATTCAAGTATGAATATTTAAGAGAAAAATTGTATTTTAATGGCGTCCATTATTTAAGGTCATAACCTCAAGAGGAAAGACTATTGGTGACCTTTTTGATACTGCTATTTTTTTCTATTTTGTTGGTTCAATTTGTTTCCAAAATTGAGTAAAGAAAAAAACAATACTGAAATTGAGTAAAGAAAAAAATAATACTACTAAAGAAATTTCACTTACTCCCCATAATTAAATTTTGAAAGGTTTTGAAATGTTTCAATGATATTTGGTCATTTTATTCTCAAAAATAATTAAATCTATGATAATCTATATTAATCATTTAAAAACACATTTTCAATGTTCTTTCAGTTATAATTATTTACTAAAAAACTTTAATTTAGTAATATTAATTCTATTTTACAACATCATATACTATATGATATGATACACGTGCAACACACGTGCCGTGAAATTAGTAAAGAAATAAAAGAGTGAAATCATTTAAACTTTACCAATAGTTACTCATATTTGAACACAACATATTAAGTGATATGATAAAAATACATGTTTGACTCTATTTGAGAGATTCTTTAACCGACAACCATCACTATGAGCAACGTGATGATACAATGTCTCTCCTATGATGCCAGAACTATGGTATACCTTGCCCAAATATAGAACATCGCAGCTAAGTGGATCCACTAAAGTTCATGTCGAAAGCAATAATGAGTGATCTAAAGAATACAATCATTTACCCATGTTGGCTACAGTTTATAAGGAATGTGAGTTGTTTGAACTCATCCCCATATCAGTGCTCAATACTACTCCAAATAAATATATACTCATGCTCAAATATATAAAACATACTCTTTCTCAATTTGAGGTAATTGCTCAATATATCTTCTTAAAAGAGGTAATTGCTCTGAAATATCTCTAAACTCGTTAACTCCTTTAGAAATCAAAATTTCTCTTTTCTCATTATAAAAAGTGATACATTTTGGAATACTTAGTTCCCTTATACTCTTACTTGAATCATATTTAGAACTCTTTCTCAAAACTCATCTTTGCCTTCTCAGAGAATCACAAAAATGTTTGTCTTAAAAGATTCTCAAAATTATAACTTAAAATAGGGTTCATACTGAAATATTGACACGAACACATCAACTCAAGGATCTCAATTACAATATAGAAAACTTAATACTCAGAATTAAGAACTCGGAACTCAACGATATAACTCATCTCAAGAATACTCAAAATCCAGGATAAAATCGTAGATTACTCTTTTAATGAATTTAAATAGACGTAGGGCGGAAGGACGAACTCAATCCATCAGTATAATAGCCTTACATACCTTGAAGAACAAAGTTCTTGAAGAAGAACTTGATTGGAAGACTTGAAAACCTAACTTTTGTCTTCCTTGCGGTGTTCTTTGAGATGAAGAGTGGAGAAGAATCTTGTATTGAAACCTTAGGATTCTTGAAGAGAATATTGAACTTGGAGCCTTTAGTTCTTGATAAGTTAGATTAATTCTTTCTTGGAGTTCTTGATAGTAGGAATAATGAGAATTGAGTATTTTGAAAGTTTCTATGCGTATAATGTTGATATTAGGTTGTAATATAGACATAGGGAAGTTGATTGAGGGTAAAAGGTTAAGAATACCTTTCTAGGAATGTAAGAGGACCATAAAAATCAAAGAAACAACCTTTAAATGAATTCCATAAGCCAAGTTGACGATCTGGAGGCGTCCTCATTGAATATACTTAACGGGTCACCCATTGGGAGTTTAGATAGCCCAAATAGACAAAATTTTATGGTTTCCCGGATATTTCAGTGAGCTAATTCGGTGATTCGCCAACCCATTTACCTTATCTCCGATTGAGTAGGTGAGTTCTCTGAATTTTCCAGCCAGGGTATGTTCCAGTCAAATGACCATAACTTTTTACTCCAAACTCAAAATAAAGAAATTTGGCGGAATTGAAAAGAAGACTCATAGACCTGTAATTTGATAGGTGATAAGACATATAATTAGTTATATGCTGAGAGATATGGCCGTTTGAAGTTGACCTTTATATGAACTCATGCGAGATATTTGCCGATAGGAATGCTTTGAACTTGGCTTGGTGTTTGAGGTCCCTTATGATCCTAGATAACTTTAGATACCATTGATACACTTGGTAAATGACCTTAAAATACATGAGAAAGTAGGACATTACCCAATTCAAGCTAATATACTTATGACAAATGATTCAGATTTTATGGGTAGAGTTGCGAGGTGTTACAAAATAATTTGAGTCTTAGCTTTGAAATTTTTGGGGTGTTACAATATCTCCCCCTTGGGATCATTTGTACTCGAATGATGAACTGAGCACTCAAGGGAAATGAGTTAATCTTAAGATCTTTCTGACTTCTGAACTTGCCTACTATCATAGGCGGAACTTATTCATACTAAGAGTTTGGAATTTTCTATAGCACATAAGTCATGAATGATATGGGTTTGAACACAGTCACACTCTATCTGAAGTTATTCAAATGAAACAAGGGTGTCTGGGCACGAAGTAGGAACAAGACTACTATGCCTTGAGCAATATGACTGCTGGATTTTAAGCCTAACAACACCTTTAAACCATACCCTTTTTTCTGAATACCACACATCATTACCTTCAACTCACAACTCCTATAAGGTTATATGACTACTCTTACCGGGGTCTAAGTTAAACTATTTGCTCTTACTTTTTTCAAGCCCATATCTAAACCACAAGGTGCTAAACATAAGGTTATTATATAATCTTAATCACATGATTCAGGTTCTATACCTCTATAGAAAATCTCATTCCAAGAATACTACTCCTTACCACCGCATTCAACCAAACTCAGATATTAATCAAGAATCACCTAATGCCTCATGCATTCATCAACATATTATCAACACCACATTCAAGCCTAGTACTATAACCACTCCATGGACTACTACTAACCAATCCTTCTAATAATTCCTCATTCTCTCGTCACCTCTACCAACTGAAATTTCTCGCATTACTACCGAAAAATTGACTAATTAATTTCATATACTATTACTCATCGTAAAACCTCATCTCCTTCTTCCTCTACATTCTTAACCTTGGATGTAATAATCACACCACCACTACCACAATAACAAACATCAACCCTCTCGTATCTATAATCACAGAAGTACTATTAACAATATCATCCTAGAAACTAAAAAAGATCACTGGCAAAGCTTAAAGAGAAAGATTATAAGCACAATTCATTCAAGAAATATGATATAACAATACGCATGACATAACATTATTTTGTTAGACATTAGGGTAAGTCATGAATTAGCGAGACTGAGAATACAATGGGACATGAGTGCTTATATGAATAGGTTCATATTATGAGGATGATATCCATAACTTTATGGAGTAAGATTTAGATCAATGGGATAAAGGCTTTGCCCCTCATTCTGGGAACTAAGCAAAGATGTGAATATGTCTGAAGTGTTTGGACATAGGTCAAGAACACAATTATGATATTAGAGGTATCAACTAGATATTGTAATCACTGGACATTGAGGAATACACTGTATTATGAATGAATTTAAATATCACCAAAACTCTTTCTGACCACATCACTATCTGATTCTCCACACTTTACTTAGTTTTTCATCTTATTATCTCCCTCTTACGTCTGAAACTTACACTTTAAAGCTATGGATCTATTCCATCATCTCTAAACTACTCTATATTTAATTTACTCTAATACTCGAGAAAGGCTACTCTCATTGCTACAAAGATGTCCACGTGAAGACAATAAGATTCCTTCTAAATCTTCTTTCTGAGATGCTTCTATTATCCTCTTCTTGCTTCTATAGAAGTCTTTATATAATCGTTACCTGCATTGGCTTATCAAGTCGCTTAATCTAACTCTTAATAATCCGTCTTCTCCTTCTTGGCCCACTAACATTGTCCTTCTAAGTTCATAGCTACCTAATTTGAGGAATTTTGAACTATATTTAAGAGACTCATCATTGACTTTATATGATTCCTTTGATCAAACTCTTAAGGGAAATAAAAAATGCTTACATCAGTCTACTCCATACTAATAACTCAAATATACTATCTAAGCGCACATAGAAAAATTATAAACTTAATATAAACCTTGTCTTACTACATACGATCTTGGGTACACCTCTTAATGCACTTGATAATCTAATGACTTAGCCACACTCATTTCTCACATCTAAGATTCAGAATATCACACTTGTACAACTCACATTCAACGCAAACTAACACCTTAAGTCCTCACCTACTCTATATCAAATCTATCATATCAAATCCAAAAACTAATATCGTCACCTTCATATTGTCATTCTTTTTATAATGACACTCATCTCAATTTCAAGCTTAGTGTCTAGTACTAAACAAAGATATTAATATAATTGTTTGCATACTTTACTAATTTACAACTACTAGATAAAATTAAGAAACACTCGCCCACTAAGACCTTATGAAAGGTAGTAAATCTTTATCTCCTAGTCTACCTATTTACCTATTAGCTTCACACTCCCTTTCACAACTTAGTTACTATTTACCCTTTCACTATACGTCATTACCTAATTAGTTCTATAATCCTCTGAATACCATGGGGTTCTCCCTTAAATAATCATAAGCCTAGATTAGGTCTATACCCTCATGAATACTCTGCTCTTTAATTTAACACCTATACTTGTCCTTCACTAACACAATGTTACATTGACATAAACTCCCTTCTGGTTAAAGTATACTCTAACTCATCCTGACTAGTAACTATCCCTCTACCTTCTATCATAAAATCCATAAAAAATTATTATTGCTTAGTTTACAGAAAAAGGAAAACTCCACAACTTCAATTAGCTTTAATTTTTCCTGTTTACCATTTTAATGACAGGGAAAATATTGGTTCTGATAAGGCTAGACTTGGGGCAATGGAGAAGTGTTCCGTGTTTCTATAATTGATTAGAGTTTGAAGCTAGGAAGCAACCTATCCATTAATTAGGGAAAGCTCTAGACACCCATCTTTTTGTGAGTCTGCTTTAGTAAAAGCCCTATGGAACCCTTGTCGGCTCTGGAATAAGTTGGACTTGAGAGTAATTCTGTTGGTTCTTATATCAAATTGGAGAAACCAAGCATCTAAACTAACTCCTGAGTGGGCTAAGTCACTAACATCTAACTCCTCTTTATTTATTCCTTTACTTAAGTTGGTACTTTCTCCTTCTTCGCTTGCCTTACCTGTACAAGAACAATACTAAAAGTGAAGAATAATAGAAAGTAGAAAGGGAATGTAAAAATTGTGTCTTTTAGAAATTACCTTTTCCCTTGTATGATATACTATTTTATTTTTTCTTCTCCATTGTAACTTTTGATGGAAATGACATTGTCTAAATTTATTTACCCGTAGGACATATATCTAGAAATTGAGCTATTTTTGAATTTTTTCACAAGGCTGCACACTGTCGTTTTTCACCAATAAACACTTTGAAGAAAGTAGTGAAGTTGTTTTCTTCTAAAAAATAGTCGTGTGGACATTCCCATTGTTGGTTCAGGTTTCTCTATTGATGTGGATACTCTTTTAGAGAGTGATCCTACTCCAAGATAACAGAAAACCAGCTTCCAGTCCCTTAATAATGAATCTCAGACATGTCAACATGTCATTAGAGAGCTTGGGCGAGGGTTTTTGTTTACATCCTATGTAATTTAACATATGTCATATATAATTTTCTTTTAAATTTTTTTTGCATACACAATGTAATGTCCCTCCATGCCATTTCTGTGTTTATGTCTCCTATTTGTCATTTAGAGCGTTCCTAAGTGACCCCAAGTCGTTTATTACTTGATGAGACTGACAGTTCCATCACTTGGTCGCTCATTTGGTTTTTACAAGTTTGTTATTTTTTTTTGGAGATTTTGAACCTTGAATGGTCATTTTTAATCAAAAGTTCAAGACGATGACTTCAAAAACCAATTCTGACAATTTCATCAGCTCCAGAAGGGTCACTTAGGCTAGTAGTGTAATTGACATGACCCCCGAGGTTTTTAGTACGAGTCTGTGTGATTAGACGTGTAGCCTTTCTAGTTAAGGCCTAAGATTGACTTTAGTCAATACTCTGAGTAAACGAGCTTAGATGAGAATTTTGTCAATGCAGTTAGCTATAAATTGTTGAGTTTGGTCTAGGATGACCCTTCATTTGGATCCCGAGGCTTCCGGGATAATTTTGACCCCTCTTGGGGATTTTGGTTAAAAATAGAGTTTGTAGATGAGACCCACTTTTAGCCGAGATGACCTCGTATGGAAATTTTGATTGCTTTTTGGAATTCAAAAAATCTAATTTGGAAGGGTTGTATATATTGTTTTGGTGCATGGGGTTCTGAACTAATTCGAAACACCATGTCAAAGATTTTCAACTTGGCAAAAACCAGTTGATATGCATCAGCTGGTGTAGGACATTTTGACCTTTGCGTTCACTGGCCCTTGTCCGCGTCCACAGAGTTCAGGCAGCCTAGTGGTCGTGTTTGCTGGGTCCTTACAAATATCATGGAGCCCCGGTTCTCTCTTTGCCGCAATTATGGGGTCCTCGCTGCGTTCTCGGTGGTTCCTTCACATTTGCATAGAGAAGATCAGGTTGGCTTTGAATAAGACAAGTCGTGATGGCAACTTAAGTTACAAGGTTTAAATTGTATTTTCTCCGTTGTTTGAGCTCATAATTGGGTGATTCAAAGTCCCACACATCAAGAATTATCAAGGCTACATTGGGGAGTGATTGTAAAGTGTTGTGCAGCCTCCATTTGATGTGAATTTGAGTTGGAATCTTTTGTGGTGTTCCTTGTTTGCGTGAATTTTTAAATTTTTTGCATGATGTTTGTGTTGTTTGTTTCGAGCCTCAAATTGTGTCTTATTTTGGGGCACAAGTTTGAGGCATTGATTAGGATCTTTTGGCGAAGTCCATTTAGGAAATTCTGGTCTGGGTCCCATAATATCCATTTGACTCTGAAATTGGTCCTTTTTGTATGTTTTTGTTGTCTAAAGGACCATGCTGACGTTGTCATTCTATTTTTGATAGAGTGGCAGCATCTAGTGCCTGTTCAAAAAAGAAAAGCTCCATCCTTGTCATTTTGAACAAACACGTTTGGCCTACAGGTAGGCTACGGGATCCTTAATGTTTAGACTGAGCTTCAATGTGTAAATCCATGTTGATTAGAGTGAATTAGAGGTGGGTACATAGTGATTCTTATTTCTCTTCTTAGATACCATGTTTTTGGATTAATAGACATTGTTTCTGGTTTAGTACCATGCTAGTTGGGGGTTTGTGTGTGTTAGTGCAAGCTGTAGTGTATAATAACATTATTATTTTCAATATTGAGCATGTTCAACCATAATTTAGGGTTAGACTAGGGTAGCCTTAGACTTATGATCCTTGTAGTCAAGTTTTGTCTCCGATGTTATTTCGAACGGATTAGTTCCTTGTAGACTGGAGTAGTAGATTTGAGTCTGATAGTATTAGCCTTAGTCTGGGCAATTTTGTAGCTTTATAGAAATTCTTCTTTCTCTCCCTATTTTTGTGGCTCCGATGCATTACTGGTGGTTTAATACTTTCTCATGATCGGAGTGTCCCACACTTGGAGCCTTTTGTGATTTTTTGCGAGTGAATGTCCACAGTGGCTTGGAGCTTATCTGAGATCCTCTTTGTAGTCGACACACCCCGCGGTCATTCTTGCTAGCTGGGTGGGAGTGGATTGGCCGGCTGGGCGGTCTTTATATATGAGATCTGCTTCGAAGTTAACACGACCCCCGATCACTTTTGCTAGGTTGGCTGGGAGTGGACTGCATGGCTAGGTGGCCTATATTGATTGTCACTCTTGCTAGCTGGGCTAGGAGTCGACTAGATTTGATGGTTACTTAGGCTGGGAGCTAGTCTTTTGCTTTGTGGTCTCTTCTTTTAATAAACTTAGCTAATATATGTACTTGTCGAGCTTATGGGGGCCTGTACGAGTTTTATTTAAACTTTCTTACGAGTGTACTTTCTGGGCTTATGGGGTCCAATTAAGTTTAGTTAGCTGCACTTAGACTTACTTTTGGTATGCTCATATGCTTTCTTTCATATCCGCTTTAACTTCTATTTGTGTCTAGATTCTGATTTTTCATATTTCCTTTACCTTTCTTGCTCAGTGGGCCTTTTATGCCTATTGAGTACCTTTATTTTGGTAATCATTCTACACGTTGCATCTGTTTCGTGATGCAGGTCCTAATACTTACTACCAACGGTGATCATTGGCGCCATCCTTTGCAACTTCTGGGGATCATAAATGAGGGTGAGCTCTTGGCATTTTGAATTTGTCTCATTTTGTATATATGTTTAGCTAGTCTTTTTCTGTTGAGATGGCTTGTTGTGGTCCACTTCTCGAACTTGTATTTTCATATTAAACATCTCTATGCTCGTGACTTCCATGTTCTAGGAGGGATTATCTTGTACATAGATTTTGATTTCCTTCCGCCTCTATTTCATTTGTTGTTTAAGTTTTTCTTTCGTTTAGTTCTAAACTTTTACTCATTACTTATTGCTCTGGGTACATGTTAGCTTAAATAATTGTGGGTTATAGTAGTTGCCAACATGATTGTAGGAATCAAGTCGTGACAAGTTGGTATTAGAGCCTCAGGTTCACTGGTCTCAGTTATATAGAGCTAATTCCTAGTAGAGTCCTAAAGAGCAATGCAGAGACATCCTTATCCTATCTTTGTGAGGCTATAGGGGACCTTAGGAACTTCTCTCATTTGTATTACTTATGTGCAATGTGTATGTTATTGATTTCTTGAAATTTCACTTGTTTCACTCTTTTCACAAGATGGCTCATACACGCCTTGCGATGGCTGAAGGTAGAGGAAGCTTCCCCTATCAGATAGGGGTGAAACACCAACCCCAGATAGAGAGAGAGGCCAGAATCAACAGTGGACCCTCTAGCTTCTCGAGTTATAGCTCAACCAGTAGGGCCAGGACAAATCCAACCACTACCTAGACCAACTATGGTTCTAGATCTTCATGTAACCATTACTCAGCTCCTGACTATGCTTGGAGGTATGCTGCGTTCCCCAACACTCGACTAGGTCTGCGGGATCTGCTAGCAACAGATGCACATATGGATGAGGTACCACTTGGGAGTTCCTAGCCCGTGATTGCAGCTGGAGCTATGCCTCTAGAGAAACAAAAGATGCTCAGAGTGTTCCATAGGATTTCTACTCTTAGGTTTTCTAGGGCTGTGGGTGATGATGCCCATGAGTTTCTAACTATTTGCCCGGAGTGGCTTTATACATTAGGACTAGTGGAGTCGAGAGGAGCTGATTTCACTGCTTATTAGTTTGATGGACTAGCTAGGCAGGTGTGGCATACCTTTATAGAGACAAGTCCAATTAGTAGTAGATAAAGTGTTTTAATGTTGCTTAGTTACTATCTAGGGGTATGACACCCGGGCTGACCTTCTACTACTTGATATGCTTGATTTCGATGTGATTCTTTCCATGGACTGGTTATCCTCCTATCGTGCAATTTTAGATTGTTTCTTTAAGACCGTTACCTTATCCATGCCTGGTATTTCCCCAGTGATCTGGCTGGGCTCTTTTAGTAGCACATCGGTTGTAGTTATCTCTTTTATTCAGGCTCGAAGGCTAGTGTCTAGTGTGTCCTTATCTAATCTGGCATATGTGCAAGATGTGAGTAGGGAGGTCCACTAGTTGAGTCAGTTCTAGTTGTCCCTGGCTTTTTGGATCTGTTTCTTACTAACCTACTTGGCCTACCCTAGAGTGATATTGATTTCCTTATTGGGCTTGAGCTGGGTATTCGACCTATTTCTATTCCTCCATATCATATGGCTCGTGCAGAGATCAAGGAGTTCAATATTCAACTACAAGATATTTTGTGTAAGGGTTAAGTAGGCATAATGTATCGCCTTTGGGAGCTCCCATTCTCTTTGTGAAGAAGAAGAATGGTACGGTGAGCATGTGTATTGATTATAGAAAGTTGAATAAGGAGAGGTGAAGAACTGTTACCTTATGCCCAGGATTGATTATCTATTTGACCAACTTCAGGGTGCCATAATGTTTTAAAAGGTTTATATAAAGTTTGGTTACCATCAACTGAGGATTAGGGCAGCATATATATATAAGACTACTTTGAGGACTCGATATGGTCACTACGAGTTCCCACTGATGTCTTTTGAGTTGAATCATTCCCCTGTGGCCTTCATTAACATGATGATGCAGGTGTTCATGTCGTATCTTGATTCATTTGTCATTGTGTCCATAGATGAAATCCTAGTATAAGCGCGGAGCAAGAGTGATCATGAGCAGAATTTAGGATTGTGCTCCAAACATTGAGAGATATACGACTTTATGCCAACTTGTCAATGTGCGAGTGTTGGCTTGAGTTTGTAGCATTATTGGTGCACGTTGTGTCCAAGGATGACATCATGGTAGATCCAGTGAAGAATGAGTCTATTCGTGATTTGGCTAAGACCACTTTGGTTAATATCATTCAGAGTTTCATCAAATTAGCGGGATACTATATATGGTTTGTGGAGGGTTTCTCCACTACTGCAACACCTCTGACCCGATTGACTCACCTTGATGTTCCCTTTGAGTGGTATAAGGAGTATGAATTGAGCTTTTGTAAGCTCAAGCAGTTGCTAACTACTACTCTTATATTGAGCCTTCCAATTGAGGGCGAGGGCTTCACAATATATTGTGACACATAAAATATTGGTTTGGGTAATGTTTTTATACAGTGGAGCCGAGTTATTGCTTATTCATCAAGGCAACTTAAGTTGCATGAGCGTAATGTCCCTACTTATAATTTGAAGTTGGCGGTGGTAGTTTTTGAGCTTAAGATCTTGAGTCACTACATGTATGGAGTTCGTTGTGAGATCTACACTGATCACATGAGTCTTTAGTACATTATGAGCAAAATGTACCTTAATTCGAGGCAGCATCATTACACTGAGCTTCTAATCTCTATTCTCTATCATCAGGGCAAGGGGAATGTGGTAGTGGATTCCTTTAGCCGGAAGGTGGTGAGTGTAGGTAGTCTAGCCTTCTTGTCTACTATAGAGCGACCTTTAGCTTTGGAGATTCAATCTTAAGCTAATAAGATGATTCAATTAGCTGTTTCAGATTCTAGGCATGTCTTAGCCTATGTGGGAGTTCAAACTTCATTGCTTGATCGGATTTGTGGTCACTAGATTGAGTATGATCTATTTGTGGCACTTCAAGATAGGGTGTTAAGGAGATATGTCGTTCAGGTTACCTTAGATTCAGATGGGGTTTTGAGGTTTGGAGCCCGTATTTGTGTTCTTAGTGTTAGGGGTTCGATCAATGTAATACTTCGTCAGGCCTATGATTTTAGGTACTCTATCCATATGAACACCACAAAGATGTATCGTGATTTGAGTAAGCATTGTTGGTGGAGCGATATGATGAGAGATATTGGAGGCTATGTGTCCTGTTGGTTGAGTTGCCAGTAGGTGAAGGCCGAAAACTTGAGAC
The DNA here is from genome assembly GCF_000226075.1 of Solanum tuberosum. Lineage (NCBI taxonomy): Eukaryota > Viridiplantae > Streptophyta > Magnoliopsida > Solanales > Solanaceae > Solanum > Solanum tuberosum. The sequence continues at coordinate 1,144,923 of NW_006238950.1, read as the reverse complement.
TTGGTGGTGAGTTTAAAAGATTGCCCATTGTGGAGTGTAAGTGGGATTGCACCACTATGGACCCTGTGGAAGGTTTTCCTCAGACTTCTAAAGGTGTCGACAACATTTGGGTCATCACTGATCGGTTGACCAAGTCAGCATACTTCCTCGTTGTTCAATCTTCATTCAGTGCCGAGAGGTTAGCTCAGATTAACATTCAAAAAGTAGTTCACCTTTATTGTGTGCCTGTCTCTATCATATTACATCGGGGTGCTTAGTTATCTTCTAGCTTTTGAAGGACCTTTCAGGAGGAGTTGGGCACTCGCGTTGACCTTAACACAACTTTCCACCCACACACTAATGGTCAGTCTGAGTGTACTATTTAGGTTCTTGAGGATACGTTCAAGCATGTGCTTTGGAGTTTGAAGGTTAGTGGCCTTAGTAGAGTTTTCGTACAATAACTATAACTCGAGCATTCTTATGACTTCATTTGAGAAGTTATATGGTAAGAGTTGTCATTCTATGATTGGTTGGTTTAATCCACAAAGCCTAGACCGCGGGGTACATACTTGATTCTGTATATTTTGGACCAGATGAGGGTGATTCAGGACATGCTTAAGACAACTTAGAATAGACACAAAATTTATGTTGATCGTAGGTAACCTTTGAGGTTTTCAGCTGGTTATAGATTCTTCCTCCGTGTGTCACCCATGGAGGGCATAATGAGGTTTCGGAGGTGAGAAAAGCTTAACCCCAGGTGTATTGGGCTTTTTGAGATCCTCGAGATAGTTGGTGAGGTTGCATATGAGTTGAATCTACCTCCAGTAGGCTCAGCTATCCACCTGGTTTTCCATGTTTGAATGCTGCAGTGGTATGTTCCTGACGAGTCTAATGTGATCCAGTATGATGTAGTTAGGGTGGATGATCATTTGAATTTTGTGGAGGAGCCAATTTCCATTCTAGCCAAAGATGTGCGTCAGTTGCGTTTGAGAGCCATTTCTGTGGTTAAGGTCTATTGGAGGCATTGTTGGAGTGAGAAGGCTACATGGGAGATCGAGCATGATATGCAGGAGTAGTTTCGTTTCTTGTTTGAGCCTTCAGGTACTTCTTGACTCTTACTTTCACAGATGAAAGTCCTTTTAGTAGTGGTTGTTGTATTGACTCTCCAAGTCATTTATGTGTTTATGATTCCTATTTATCATTTAGAGCAATCCTATAGCAACCCCAAGTCATTTATGACTTGCTGGAACTAACAGTTTGGTCACCTGGTCAGTCATTTGGTTTTCATATGAGTTTTAGTGTTTTGGAGCTTTTGAACATTGACCGATCATTTTTTTTCAAAATTTCTGAAAGATGACCTCAGAATCCAATTTTGACGATTCCATCCGCTCTGAAAGGGTCATTTTAGGCTGGTAGCTTTGTTGGCATGACTCTCAAGGCTTTTAGTGCGAGTCTATGGGATTAGTCATTTTAACTTTCAAGTTAAAGCCTATGTTTAAATTTAGTCAACATTTTGAATATACTAGCTCAAATGAGAATTCCATCAGCACGATTAGCTGTGGAAAGTTGAGTTTGGTCTAGAACAAACCTTTTTTTTCTATCCCTAAATTGTGTTCCATTTTGGGACACTAATTCGGGGCGTTGATTAGGACCTTTTGACGGAGTCAATTCCAGAAATTTTGGCACGGGTCACACAATTCCCATTTGACTCTAAAATCAGCCCATTTCCATATGGTGTGTTTTGGTGTCTAAGCGACTGTACTAACGTTTAGATCCTATTTTTATAGCGTGGCAGCGTTTAGAGGCCGTTCGGAAAGGAAAAGTTCTGGCCTTGTGATTTGGAGCACGCGCGGTCGACCTACAGGTAGGCTATGACATCCTTTCTATATTATATTGAGTTTGACTATGTAAATGCATGTTGATTAGAGTAAATTGGTGATGGGTGCCTTGTCACTCTTATTTCTCTTCTTAGATACCATGTTTTAGGATTGTTCGATATTGTTTCGAGTTTAGTTGCATGCTAGTTGGGCATGGTCTGGACCAATGATTGCACCCCCAACTTCTCCACTTCTTAACCCTACCAACAAGAATAACAACCACCACACCCACATGGCTATGGAGCGATGACAGCATCATTAAATCTACCACCACTGCCACCCCAAATAAACCAATAAGACCATTTACATGGACATAGGGAATATATACTCGAGCGGCCAAACAAATTTTTACATGTTACACACAAAAATCATTTTTCGTCAACATAAATATAAAAAGAAGAGAGGCCGGGAGAGGAAGTCTTTTGCTAATGGTTTGGGCCATTCTCTTACTCTTATTTCTGAAACACATAGAGCTTCAAAACTCCTCTTATAAGTCCCGTGGGAGGCTAATGGGGTCCAAAAACAAGAAGCAACCCCAAGCTTTAGGTATATATTATGTCACATTATTTTAATTATGAATCTAGTTTCTAATTAAGGAAGGATTTAACTTATGCACATTTGCTCAAATTCCTTTTATGGTGAATCATGCATATTCTAGTGTTGGTAGTGGCATTACTAGTGTTGCCTCTTCAGAAAATCCCACTAAGAAACCTTTTGGGAGGTCGTCATGCTCTGGAAACAAGTAGAGGCAAGAAGCTTTGTGTATATATGTCTTCAGTATTTTTTGGAAGCAAATTGGAAGTGGAAAGTGCTAAATAATTGGAGTTCTTTATTGATATTTACCAATTCAATACATGCATTATAGTAGCAGCGGGTTTCATAATGCTTGACATGTGTAATTGATTCCAAACTAATTTGATTAGTAAAATCTAAAATCCAAGCTTAGAATTACAAAAATCTGAGGTTTCTTACTCTTCAAGCTAAGAAGTTCTTCGCTATACTCAATGAATATCTTTTTTTTTTTTTACCTAAAAGAGTATCTACTCTCTATCTTTAATTTGGAAGATGATAATGTTAAATAAATACACAAATCCCCATTCTATCTTGGGAACCTTCCAAACAAAGCACTAGTTTCTATAATTGGGTATTTTCCCTTCAACTTTCATCTTTACACTTGTGCTAGACCGACATAACACAATTAAGGAATTCTAGAGTGCCAAACGCTTCCTCTCTTTGACCTTCGATTCTCACAAGAGCATCTGCACAGGGACCGGTGAATCATCGATCAATCATTGTACCACACCAATTGCAACTCCAGTACTGAGGAAGCCTTGCTCAATTAGAATTTATAGCTTGTTCCTAACTTGGTTCCATGAAATGATCCAACTTGAGTTTGTAATTACAACTTTGAAGACTAATGTGAGAAAACAAATTGAAATATGTCATCCTCCTTGTCAAGTTGTCAAAAATGCAGAGTTGGAGTTGCAGTCTTATGAAAATACGATTGTGATGAACATGGAAAAATACTTGGGTATTTGCAAGCCAATCAAGGCAATAATAATCCAAGATTCCAAAATTGAAGAAATGATACTAGAGTTGTAAGAAAAATCCAATATCATTTATGCCAACTCTTATTCATTTGGAAGTTAGAGTGTGACTCACTTGAAGGCCAACAATTATGAGCTTTAATGTTATAAAATCCTAGTGATCCTCTCACTCTTGCCCAATGATCCTCAAAGAAAGAACGATGTGAAATTAGGTAAGAAATTTTAATTTTCGAAGTGAAGAGATCAAGTGAGACTCTTGATATTCTCATGTTGTCCTCGTGAATTGCAATGAATCCTTGATTGGAAGTAGGGGAGGCGATTGATCGCCTCGAAGTTGAAACATCAAGGGTGATACATCCGACATTATGCCACAGTATGAAATTATGCGCTTGATGAGAGGCAACCTATTGTTATCTAGAATTTTGATTTTTAATATCTTGAGTTTTTGATTTTTAGATTAAATTAGGATTTTATTTTTAACTAATCTTCATTGGCAGTCTTGCCCAGTTCACGGATGTTAGAGCTGCCTGGGTAGAGAAGGACTTGCCCTGAATCATTGACCAGGCTATCTAGAATGCCTTGGATCCTCTGACTGAGCAAGTGGTCAAGTATGAGAAGACCATTGAGGGCCACACTCTGAGATTAGATGATTTGACTGCGAGAATAGAAGTTGAAGAGAAGCCAAGGGCAGCTCAAGTGGTTTGGACACCCTTAGAGCTGAGGTTTCCACGTTGAGGGATGAGGTGGTTCAGGTTCGGTCCATGGACATCTCGACACTTTGGGGCGATGTTCCCCTTTCAGATGCTGCTACACCTGCACCTTAGATGCTTAGTGTTGGACCTTCCTCTTTTGTAACTTAGGTTGCTTTAGATATGGATCATGAGGATGAAGACTTGGTTGGGGAGACTAACGAGGAAGGGTTGAGACAAGATGAGAAAGTGATTGATGAAACCCTGACAGAGATGGACTAGACTAAGGAGGTCATCGTTCAGGCTATCCTAGAGAGGTGTCTTTTAGAGATTACAAAGGTCAAGTCTAGTGGAGTCACTCCAGACTCCCCCACACTTGTCATTGTTGTGACGGGCACTGATGCCCAAGCCGAGAATTCCTTTCCACCTCCTGTGATCCTATTATCAAGAATCAACGCTCCACTTGAGGCTACTCCACTAGAGACTCTAGATGAGTGTCACGACCCAGGGGTACCCCCTAGACCTAACACGGCGTACTTGACCCCGAATAGGTCTCATACAAGCCCTTAGCATAAGCATAGACATAAGATCATGGGAAAATAGTGTGGAATTTAAAACTTTTCTTTACAATCGAAGTCTTTTATAAAATGAGAGAGTCTATACACTATGTCTCAAACCATCTATAACATTTGAATTAAAAACTCTTTGAACACAATCTTAGGGACACGACCCTTACAAAAAGTATAAAACATAAAAGAAAGATATAAAGGACATATAGTCAAGCCCTCGAATACTATGAGCACTCACCAATCTTCTTCTTCTTGATCTACTAAGTTCCTAGCCATGAGGATGGAATCCAATATCTCCAAAGCCTACACTTAGAGAAAATATAGAAAGATGGGGTTAGCACAAATTGTACTAAGTATGGAAGTCATGCAAGAAAATCCTTAAAGAATGCATAAAAGGGATATTTTGTTTGAAACCATACTATATGCCACTTTTGAACACCATCTTTGAAATAGTTGGAGAATGTAGTTCATAAGACAACTTATGTACAATTCATCATAGCATAAAGGATATCATCATAATAACAATCATAGTCTCCAACATAAACGTAATACATATCCTAGTATTCAAAAGACATAGTTCATACACATAGTCAAATACCAAGATCATCTCATCATAATAGGACTATCACATAAGCAACCTTAAGCCATACTTGTTCAATGCATAGATAGGCTATCATAATCCTATATACACTAAGTATCACTTCTTGGCCACCATGATCATGCATAACATACCATAACCTTATCCATAACCAACACACACAAACAAGGAGACATTCATATTCATACCTTGAAATAAGTAAAGTCACCTTTAACCGCAATCCATATCATGCATACATAATTCATATATCTTTATAGCATAAGGAACCCATACCATAACCCCTTCATAAGTCTACTTGTGCAATGTATAAGTGAAGTCCAATACCCCCACTCAAACTAAGTGAAGCTCATTAAGAAGTCATAAGTATAGTTCATGTTCGTAATTTATATAAAGCATACATTCAACTCATAATCATCATATCATAAAAGAAACATACCATGCCCACTCTCAAAGCCTACTTGTTGCAATGCCTGAATGAAGTCCCATACCCCCATTCATACTAAGTAGAACACCTTGAGGAACCATAATACATAACTCATGCTCTTATCAAGTGTTTTCTGTTTTCAAAGAATTCAAAGCTATGGTAGAAAGGGAGAGTGGCTGCCAATTGAAGTATATTAGATCCGATAATGGAACTGAATATACTTAGTATCAGTTCAGCAAGTATTGTAAAGATTTGGGTATCCAACAAAAATTCACTGTTAGCTACACTTCACAACAGAATGGGGTTTCTGAGAGGAAGAACAGAACAGTGATGGAGATGGCAAGATGCATGTTGGTAGTAAAGAAGATGCCCAAATAATTTTTGGTTGAAGCAGTCAATACCGCTGTCTATTTGCTAAATAGATTACAAACTAGAGCAGTCCAAGACATGACACCATTTGAAGCATGGAAGGGTATCAAGACTTCTTCAAGACACTTGAAGGTATTTGGTTCGGTATGCTATGCACATGTTCCTGATGCTAAAAGAGGCAAATTAGATAGCAAGGCAGAACTGTGCGTTCTGTTGGCCTATAGTACAGCTGCGAAAGGATACAAAGTGTACAATGTTAGAAGAAAGAAGGTGCTTGTTAGTAGAGATCATGTAGTGGATGAGTCTAGACACTATGATTGGTATCGAGATACTGTTGTAAAGAACCAATGTGGGAGTACTTCAGTTGCAACTCCAAATCAACAAAAAAGTGATACTCCTTCTAGTCCAATTGCTGGAATAAAAAACAATTCAGATGTTGAATTGACTACGGACTCTCCTGTTTTGAAGACCAAATCACTAGCCGAAGTTTATGAGCAATGCAATTTTGCTCTTGTTGAACCATCCTCATTTGAAGAAGTAGCTAATCACAAAGTGTGGATTTAAGCAATGGAGGAGGACTTGCCATGATTAATAAAAATGATACTTGGGAGTTAGTTGATAGGCCAGAAGAGAAAAATGTTATCGGTGTCAAATGGGTCAATCGAACAAATTTCAATACAGATGGGTCCATCTTCAAGCATAAAGTTAGACTTTTAGTTAAAGGCTATTCTCAGCAGCCTGGAGTGTACTTTGGAGAAACATTTGCTCCTATTGCGTGACATGAGATAGTAAGATTTCTAGTCGCTCTCGCAACACAATACAAGTGGAAAATCTTCCATTTAGATGTCAAATCTACATTTCTCAACGAATTGCTTGAGGAAGACATTTATGTTGATCAACCTGAAGGTTTTACAGTTGTAGGTGAAGAAGACAAGGTGTACAAGCTTAAAAGGGCTCTCTTTGGTCTTAAACAAGCCCCAAGAGCTTGGTACAGTAGGCTGGATTTTCATTTGCTGTCTCAAGGCTTCAACAAAAGCCTAAATGAGCCTACTTTGTACTTCAAAAGGCAAGCGGATGGGATGCTGATTATGATATCAGTTTATGTCGATGATTTGATGATTACAGGTGAAAATCCTCTTGCTGTTCAAGAAGTTAAAAATGAAATGCTAAAAGTTTTTGAGATGTCTGATCTAGGAGAAATGAAGTTTTCCTGGGAATGGAGATATCTCAATCTTGTGAAGGAATTTTCTTGTCCCAAAAGAGGTATGCCTTGAATCTGTTAAAAAGGTTCAAGCTTGACAAGTGCAAAGCTGTTGCAACTCCACTTGTTGACAATGGAAAATCAATGAAGGATGAGGGCGAAAAGAGGGCGGAACCAAAAGTTTATAGAAGTCTTATTCGAAGTCTATTGTATCTAACAACTTCTATGCCAGACATTATGTTCGATGTCAGTTTGGTATCTCGATATATGCAAATTCCCAGCACTAAGCATTTGGAGCCGCTAAAAGGGTGTTAAGGTACATTAGAGGTACGATTAATTTTGGAATCTGGTATAGAAATGTGGAGAATGGAGCTCTTATTGACTATTTAGATAGTGATTGAGGTGGATGTTTGGATGATTACAAAAACACTTTTGGTTACTATTTTTCATTTGGTTCAGGCATTTTTTCTTGGAGCACAAAGAAGCAAGATATTGTAACACAATCTTTAGCAGAACCCGAGTATGTGGCTGCTGCATCTGCTACAAATCAAACAATTTGGTTAAGAAAGATCTTGTTGGAATTGAATTTGTTGCCAAAAGAACCAACAATTATCTATAAGGACGATAAATTAGACATTGCGATGGCTGAAAATCCGGGGCAGCATGGAAGAACAAAGCATATCAACATAAGGTTTCATACTTTAAGAGATGCTAATAAGAATGGTGTAGTTAAGTTGGTGCATTGCATCAGTGAAGATCAGCAAGCTGATATTCTGACCAAGGCTCTTTCCACTAAGAAGTTTGAGTTTCAAAGGTTGTTGCAAGGAGTTTCAATGAAAAATCTTAAGGAGGAGTGTTAGAAAATTAAGTTCTATATAGAAACTCCTAGATTGGAGATATTTAGTAGTGGATATGTTAGAAAAGCAAGTTTTTGTCTAGAAACTCCTAGGTTGGAGATATTTTGTAGTAGCTATGTCAGAAAATTAAGTTTTTTCTAGAAACTCCTAGATAGTAGATATTTTGTACTAAGATATCTAGTCTTGATTTAAAATGAGTGGCAGCTAGTGAGCCACATATGTACATAGTATGGTGTGAGATATTTTGCTTATTATGTGGTTGTAATTCTCACACTTTATCTATAAAACACCATATTTAACGAAACATCTAGTGAGTGAAATAGAACTCAAGAAAACTTAAGCCTTTTTCTTCACTTTCAGATTTTTTCTAGCAATTTACAGCTGCGATTTCCTACTGCTTACACCTTGTAGACCTGAAGTTCTTCTTCCTTTCCATGTAACAAATTGTTTTGAGCCTTTAATTAGTCAAGAAAGTCATTTAGGGTTTTCTTAGAGGTAAAAAGACAAAAATGATCCTTTTTAATGTTTTCCTGTCGGCTAATTCGTCACAGCACTGTACCAGGTTACTAAAATGGTCATAACTTTTTACTTAAAATTTGGATTGATGCAAAATTGGTGGCGTTGGAAAGAGGATTCAAATACCTTTAGTTTCATAGGTTATGTTCCAAGTAACTCTTTATATTCTAAGAGATATGGTTGTTTTAAGTTGACCTAAGTAAAAAATCTTATGTCAAAACTTAATCGGTAAGTTTCTGATGAGTTGTGACTTAACTAAAATGTTGTGACTTTTCCAAAAGGTTTTGACTTAATGATAAGTTGTGACTTTTACAAAGAATTGTGACTTTACGTTGTGACTTTTTCAAAGAGTTGTGATGTTTTCGATAAGTTGACTTTTCCAAAGGATTGTCACTTTTCCGATGGGTCATGACTTTTCAGATAACACACAATAAACACATGTTCATACTACCCTTTGTTGGCTATAAATTGAGAGATTCCTCTCATTTTTCACCCACAAAAACTTTCTAATTTTCTAATCTTCTTCTTTTTATACTTTAAAAATGTTCGTGTAATTTATTGTTGTTGAGTGAGTTTAAAGGTCAGGGGAATTTGAGGTACCACTATTTTGATGATGTAAATCAATTTATCCTAAGAGGATATATTGCAGATCCTTGAGCACTTGAGAAAGATAATTTTTGGTGATACAATAATTGTTTTTCTTTCTTTTTTTGTTTAATATATATAGTAGTATGTAATGTTCCAATAAATTAAGGTACGTGAAGTAGTCTAAATTTATTTGTTTTTGTTTAGAATTTTTCATGTGAAGCAAATATATGCTTCTCAAATATTTTCTCAAAAAATATTGAACTTCTCATGAGTAAGAGAATTGTCAAGAGTTTTTTTGTTGATGCTCAAGACATAAGAATGACTTTATTTACAATGTTATTTATGTGATTGAGATTTTCAGAAATGACGCCGGGTTGAAGGGTGTATTAGTTTAATTTTATTTTCATTTAATTACTAATTTTTATGACAGAAATAGTTTTATTATATGCAAATCTTTATATATAGATTTTTATGTGTGTGTACGCATTTTTATTTAAATTAAAGTATTATATTTTTCATGAAAGTATCATCATGTTAACAAGAACTTCTTAGTTCAAAATATATCATTTTTAAATGTTCTGATTTCTTCTCTTTTTTCTCTAAAACAAAATTCATAGAAAATATGAAAATATGTGAGTCGTTTAAAATTTATCATTTGCAAAATAAATCTTATATTAAGTAATATGGAATAAACGTGGAATATACAGAAAGCTATGAAGTGCAAAGTTGGATTACTATTTCCCCCCTGCACTAAATTAAAATCTAATTAACTATCTAACTAAATAATATAATTAATTAGAAGTCCTATTTATTTATTTATTTCAATGTGGAGTTAATAAGAAATCCAACAATTGCACTTTAATTCTTTAGTTATGGCATTATAAATTCTCTTACCTATTATAACTTATTCCAAATGTTATTCACACCCTTTTACATTCTTTAGTTATAGCATTATGAGTTTAGTTAGTTATTACATTAATTGTTTCTATCTTCATCTTTCCTTATATTATCTTTTTGCTCAATAACTTTTCACATTCTTATACCACCCATATATACTTGATAACACAACATTGTTATTGACCATTGTACGAATCATGCCTGATTATATAAACTGAAAATTATTTACAAGGATATGAACAATATATTTGTTGGGTGTAAGGTAAACATGTGATTATATATGTGATTTAACATATTGAATCAATTTTTATGTTTAATTTTTAGTTTATCAATGAAAAAAATGGAAAGTCAAATAACTATCTTTGATTTATATACAAATTCAATCTAAAGTCTAAAAAAATAATTTAAATACCTTTAACGGAGAAAGTAAAGTGTTGTTGGCAAGAGATTTCAAATGGAAACTAGGGTGAAAATAACATGAACATGTTTCTGTATTGTCGTCTTCCTTCTTCATTGGCTATTAATTGTTCCATATATTATTTCTTTCTTATATTTCTATCGAGTATGCAATTCTTTAAGTATGAAGTTCCTATTATTTTTTTGTTCATTTCAATTTGAGAAAATTTTACGTCACAAGATACACTCCTTGCTAGCTATATAAAAATAGATAAGAAAATAGTGATTGATCATAAAATAATCTTAAGTCAAATTAAAGACTCTATAAATAATACTTTAAATTTGTTTCATCTATTAATTTTTTATATTGAAAAAAATTTAATATTTTATATTATGATACAACTTCTATAAGATACTAGATACTTTTATTAGGCAACAACTATATGATATGTATGCGGCAGAAAAGAGGAGAAGATAACACTTCTGCAAAGAAAAGGTAAAAACTTAAAAAAATGTAATACTTTTCACCATACGTGATGTTGGTGATATATTAACATTAAATTATGCTACTAAAATATGTATATCCATAACAAAAAATTGGTCAAGCTAAATATTTAACATACATTCAAACCTCTACTTAACAATCATTCATTATAACAACATTTCACTGTAACAACCTAATTTTCTTTAGAACTAATTTTTGATGCTATATTTTTTTATCTCTATAACATTGTACTTATAACAATGTAGACATTCACTATAAAAGGACAATGTTCATAAAATTACATGTCTATGATAATCTTACTCAAATATTAATCGAGTAATAATATTTTGTAAAAGATATATTACGTATAAAGATAAAATATTGAAATATTTATGGCAATTGTTAGTAGTGTCATGCACATAATAAAATTCAAGTATGAATATTTAAGAGAAAAATTGTATTTTAATGGCGTCCATTATTTAAGGTCATAACCTCAAGAGGAAAGACTATTGGTGACCTTTTTGATATTGCTATTTTTTTCTTTTTTGTTGGTTAAATTTGTTTACGAAATTGAGTAAAGAAAAAAATAATACTACTAAAGAAATTTCACTTACTCCCCATATTTAAATTTTGAAAGGTTTTGAAATGTTTCAATGATATTTGGTCATTTTATTCTCAAAAAATAATTAAATCTATGATAATCTATATTAATCATTTAAAAAACACTTGTTCAATGTTCTTTCAATTATAATTATTTACTAAAACTTTAATTTAGTAATATTAATTCTATTTTACAACATCATAAATTATAATGATATGATACACGTGCAACACACGTGCCGTGAAACTAGTAAAGAAATAAAAGAGTGAAATCATTTAAACTTTACCAATAGTTACTCATATTTGAACTCAACATATTAAGTGATATGATAAAAATACATGTTTGACTCTATTTGAGAGATTCTTTAACCGACAACCATCACTATGAGCAACGTGATGATACAATGTCTCTCCTATGCTGCCAGAACTATGGTATACCTTGCCCAAATATAGAACATCGCAGCTAAGTGGATCCACTAAAGTTCTTGTCGAAAGCAATAATGAGTGATCTAAAGAGTACAATCATTTACCCATGTTGGCTACAGTTTTTGAGGAATGTGATTTGCTTGAACTCATCCCCATATCAGTGCTCAATACTACTCCAAATAAATATATACTCATGCTCAAATATATAAAACATACTCTTTCTCAATTTGAGGTAATTGCTCAATATATCTTCTTAAAAGAGGTAATTGCTCTGAAATATCTCTAAACTCGTTAACTCCTTTAGAAATCAAAATTTCTCTTTTTTCATTATAAAAAGTGATACATTTTGGAATACTTAGTTCCCTTATACTCTTACTTGAATCATATTTAGAACTCTTTCTCAAAACTCATCTTTGCCTTCTCAGAGAATCACAAAAATGTTTGTCTTAAAAGATTCTCAAAATTATAACTTAAAATAGGGTTCATACTGAAATATTGACACGAACACATCAACTCAAGGATCTCAATTACAATATAGAAAACTTAATACTCAGAATTAAGAACTCGGAACTCAACGATATAACTCATCTCAAGAATACTCAAAATCCAGGATAAAATCCTAGATTACTCTTTTAATGAATTTAAATAGACGTAGGGCGCAAGGACGAACTAAATCCATCAGTATAATAGCCTTACATACCTTGAAGAACATAGTTCTTGAAGAAGAACTTGATTGGAAGACTTGAAGCCCTAAATTTTGTCTTCCTTGCGGTGTTCTTTGATATGAAGAGTGGAGAAGAATCTTGTATTGAAACCTTAGGATTCTTGAAGAGAATATTGAACTTGGAGCCTTTAGATCTTGATAAGTTAGATTAATTCTTTCTTGGAGTTCTTGATCTTAGGAATAATGGGAATTGAGTATTTTGAAAGTTTCTATGCGTATAATGTTGGTATTAGGTTGTAATATAGACATAGGAAAGTTGATTGAGGGTAAAAGGTCAAGAATACCTTTCTAGGAATGTAAGAGGACCATAAAAATCAAAGAAGCAACCTTTAAATGAATTCCATAAGCCAAGTTGACGATCTGGAGGCGTCCTCATCGAATATACTTAGCGGGTCGTCCATTGGGAGTTTAGATAGCCCAAATAGACAAAATTTTATGGTTTCCTGGATATTTCAGTGAGCTAATTCGGTGATTCGCCAACCCATTTGCCTTATCTCCGATTGAGTAGGTGAGTTCTCTGAATTTTCCAGCCAGGGTATGTTCCAGTCAAATGTCCATAACTTTTTACTCCAAACTCAAAATAAAAAAAATTGGCAGAATTGAAAAGAAGACTCATAGACCTATAATTTGATAGGTGATAAGACATATAATTACTTATATGCTGAGAATGGCCGTTTGAAGTTGACCTTTATATGAACTCATGCGAGATATTTGCCGATAGGAATGCTTTGAACTTGGCTTGGTGTTTGAGGTCCCTTATGATCCTAGATAACTTTAGATACCATTGATACACTTGGCAAAGGACCTTAAAATACATGAGAAAGTAGGACATTACCCAATTCAAGCTCATATACTTACGACGAATGATTCCGATTTTATGGGTAGAGTTGCGAGGTGTTACAAAATAATTTGAGTCTTAGCTTTGAAATTTTTAGGGTGTTACAATATCACCCCCTTGGGATCATTTGTACTCGAATGATGAACTGAGTTCTCAAGGGAAATGAGTTACTCTTACTATCTTTCTAACTTCTGAACTTGCCTACTATCATAGGCGAAACTTATTCATACTAAGAGTTTGGAATTTCCTATAGCACATAAGTCATGAACGATATGGGTTTGAACATAGTCACACTCTATCTAAAGTTATTCAAATGAAACAAGGGTATCTGGGCACGAAGTAGGAACAAGACTACTATGCCTTAAGCAATATGACTGTTGGATTTTAAGACTAACAACACCTTTAAACCATACCCTTTTTTCTGAATACCACACGTCATTACCTTCAACTCATAACTCCTATAAGGTTATATGACTACTCTTACCAGGGTCTAAGTTAAACTATTTTCTCTTACTGTTTTCAGGCCCATATCTAAACCACAAGGTGCTAAACATAATGTTATTATATAATCTTAATCACACGATTCGAGTTCTATACCTCTATAGAAAATCTCATTCCAAGAATACTACTCCTTACCGCCGCATTCAACCAAACTCAGATATTAATCAAGAATCACATAATGCCTCATGCATTCATGGACTACTACTAACCAATCCTTATAATAATTCCTCATTCTCTCGTCACTTCTACAAACTGAAATTTCTCGCATTACTACCGGAAAATTGACTAATTAATCTCATCTACTATTACTCATCGTAAAACCTCATCTCCTTCTTCCTCCACATTCTTAACCTTGGATGTAATAATCACACCACCACTACCACAATAACAAACATCAACCCTCTCGTATCTATAATCACAGAAGTACTATTAACAATATCATCCTAGAAACTAAAAAGATCACTGGCAAAGCTTAAAGAGAAAGATTATAAGCACAATTCATTCAAGAAATAATGATATAACAATACGCATGACATAACATTATTTTATTAGACATTAGGATAAGTCATGAATTAGCGAGACTGAGAATACTGTGGGACATGAGTGCTTATATGAATAGGTTCATATTATGAGGATGATATCCATAACTTTATGGAGTAAGATTTAGATCAATGGGATAAAGGCTTTGCCCCTCATTCTGGGAACTAAGCAAAGATGTGAATATGTCTGAAGTGTTTGGACATAGGTCAAGAACACAATTATGATATTAGAGGTATCAACTAGATATTGTAATCACTGAACTTTGAGGAATACACTATATTATGAATGAATTAATATATCACCAAAACTCTTTTTGAACACATCACTATCTGATTCTCTACACTTTACATAGTTTTTCATCTTATTATCTCCCTCTTAGGTCTGAAACTTACACTTTAAAGCTATGGATCTATTCCATCATCTCTAAACTAGTCTATATTTAATTTACTCTAATACTTGAGAAACGCTACTCTCATTGTTACAAAGATGTCCATGTGCAGAAAATAAGATTCCGTCTAAATCTTCTTTCTGAGATGCTTCTATTAACCTCTTCTCGCTTCTATAGAAGTCTTTATATAATCGTTACCTGCATTGGCTTATCAAGTCGCTTAATCTAACTCTTAATAGTCCGTCTTCTCCTTCTTAGCCCAC
The DNA here is from genome assembly GCF_000226075.1 of Solanum tuberosum. NCBI lineage: Eukaryota > Viridiplantae > Streptophyta > Magnoliopsida > Solanales > Solanaceae > Solanum > Solanum tuberosum. The sequence continues at coordinate 1,129,652 of NW_006238950.1, read as the reverse complement.
TAACATTGTCCTTCTAAGTTCATATCTACCTAATTTGAGGAATTTTGAACTATATTTAAGAGACTCATCACTGGCTTTATATGATTCCTTTGATCAAACTCTTAAGGGAAATAAAAAATGCTTACATCAGTCTACTCCATACTAATAACTCAAATATACTATCTAAGCGCACATAGAAAAATCATAAACTTAATATAAACCTTGTCTTACTATATACGATCTTGGGTACACCTCTTAATGCACTTGATAATCTAATGACTTAGCCACACTCAGTTCTCACATCAAAGATTCAGAATATCACACTTGTACAACTCACATTCAATGCAAACTAACACCTTAAGTCCTCACCTACTGTATATCAAATCCAGAAACTAATATCGTCACCCTCATATTGTCATCCTTTAATATAATTGTTTGCATACTATACTAATTTACAACTACTAGATAAAATTAAGAAACACCCACCCACTAAGACCTTATGAAAGGTAGTAAATCTTTATCTCCTAGTCTACCTATTTACCTATTAGCTTCACACTCCCTTTCACAACTTAGTTACTATTTACCCTTTCACTATACATCATTACCTAATTAGTTCTATAACCCTCTGAATACCATGGGGTTCTCCCTTAAAAAATCATAAGCCTAGCTTAGGTCTATACCCTCATTAATACTCTGCTCTTTAATTTAACACCTATACTTGGCCTTCACTAACACAATGTTACATTGACATAAACTCCCTTCTGGTTAAAGCATACTCTAACTCATCCTGACTAGTAACTATTCCTCTACCTTCTATCATAAAATCCATAAACAACAACAACAACAACATACCTAGTGAAAATCCCACTAGGTGGGGTCTAGGGAGGGTAGAGTGTACGCAGACCTTGCCACTACCTCGTGGAGGTAGAGAGGCTGTTTCCGGGAGACCCTCAGCTCAAGAACATCAAATCTAAGTGACATGAGAGATATATATAAAACATAACAGCCAATACAAAAGATAGTGTATAATCAACAAATGGGACAATAACATCAAGAAAGAAGTATCGTAAAATCCATAGAAAAATATTATTGCTTAGTCTACAGATAAAGGAAAACTCCACAACTTTAATTAGCTTTAATTTTTCCTGTTTACCATTTTAATGACAAGGAAACTATTGGTTCTGATAAGGCTAGACTTGGGGCAATGGAGAAGTGTTCCGTGTTTCTATAAGTTATTAGAGTTTGAAACTAGGAAGCAACCTATCCATTAATTAGGGAAAGCTCTCGACACCCATCTTTTTGTGAGTCTGCTTTAGTAAAAGCCTTATGGCATCCTTGTCGGCTCTGGAAAAAGTTGGACTTGAGTAATTCTGTTGGTTCTTATATCAAATTGAAACAACCAAGCATCTAAACTAACTCCTGAGTGGGCTAAGTCACTAACATCTTACTAGTTGGTACTTTCTCCTTCTTCGCTTGCCTTACCTGTACAAGAATAATACTAAAAGTGAAGAATAATAGAAAGTAGAAAGGGAATGTAAAAATTGTGTCTTTTAGAAATTACCTTTTCCCTTATATGATATACTATTTTATTTTTTCTCCTCCATTGTAACTTTTGATGGAAATGACCTTGTCTAAATTTTTTTACCGGTAGGACAAATATCTAGAAATTGAGCTATTTTTGAATTTTTTCACAAGGCTACACACTGTTTTCTTTCACCAATAGACACTTTGAAGAAAGTAGTGAAGTTGTTTTCTTCTTAAAAATAGTCGTGTGGACATTCCCATTGTTGATTTAGGTTTCTCTATTGATGTGGATACCCTTTTAGAGAGTGATCCTACTCTAAGATAACTGAAAACCAGCTTTTAGTCCCTCAAAAAAGAAGCTCAGACATGTCAAGATGTCATTAGAGAGCTTGGGCGAGGGTTTTTGTTTACATCCTATGTAATTTAACATATGTCATATATAATTTTCTTTTAAAAAAACTTTGCATACACAATGTAATGTCCCTCCATGCCATTTCTATGTTTATGTCTCCTATTTGTCATTTAGAGCGTTCCTAAGTGACCCCAAGTCGTTTATTACTTGATGAGACTGATAGTTCCATCACTTGGTCGATCATTTGGTTTTTACGAGTTTGTGTTTTTTTTTTGGAGATTTTGAACCTTGAATGGTCATTTTTAATCAAAAGTTCAAGACGATGACCTCAAAAACCAATTCTGACAATTTCATCAGCTCCAGAAGGGTCACTTAGGCAAGTAGTGTAATTGACATGACCCCCGAGGCTTTTAGTGCGAGTCTGTGTGATTAGGCATTTAGCCTTTCTAGTTAAGGCCTAAGATTGACTTTAGTCAATACTCTGAGTAAACGAGCTTAGAAGAGAATTTTGTCAATGCAGTTAGCTATAGATTGTTTAGTTTGGTCTAGGATGACCCTTCATTTGGATCCCGAGGCTTCCGGGATAATTTTGACCCATCTTGGGGATTTTGGTTAAATATAGAGTTTGTAGATAAGACCCACTTTTAACCGAGATGACCTCGTATGGAAAATTTGACTGCTTTGTGGAGCTCAAAAAATCTAATTTGGAAGGGTTGTATATATTGTTTGCGTGCATGGGGTTCTGAACTAATTCGAAACACCATGTCAAAGATTTCCAACTTGGAAAAAACCAGTTGATATGCATCAGCTGGTGTAGGACATTTTGGCCTTTGCGTTCGCTGGCCCTTGTCCGCGTTTAGAGAGTTCAGGCAGCCTAGTGGCCGTGTTTGCGGGGTCCTTGCCAAGATCATGGAGCCCTGGTTCTCTCTTTGTCGTAATTATGGGGCCCTCGCTGCGTTCTTGGTTGTTCCTTCACGTTTGCATAGAGAAGATCAGGTTGGTCTTTGAATAAGACTAGTCGTGATGGCAACTTAAGTTACAAGGTTTAAATTGTATTTTCTCCCTTGTTTGAGATCATAATTGGGTGATTCGAAGTCCCACGCGTCAAGATTTATCAAGGCTACATTGGGGAGTGATTTTAAAGTGTTGTGCAGCCTCCATTTGATGTGAATTTGAGTTGGAATCTTTTGTGGTGTTCCTTGTTTGCGTGAATTGTTAAATTTTTTGCATGATGTTTGTGTTGGCAGTTTCGAGCCTCAAATTGTGTCTTATTTTGGGGCACAATTTTGAAGCATTGATTAGGATCTCTTGGCAAAGTCCATTTAGGAAATTCTGGTCTGGGTCCCATAATTTCCATTCGACTCTGAAATTGGTCCTTTTTGTATGTTTTTGTTGTCTAAACGACCATGCTGCCATTGTCATTCTATTTTTGATAGAGTGGCAGCATCTAGTGCCTGTTCAGAAAACAAAAGCTCCATCCTTGTCTTTTTGAACAAGCACGTTTGGCCTACAGGTAGGCTACAATATCCTTAATGTTTAGATTGAGCTTCAATGTGTAAATCCATGTTGATTTGAGTGAATTGGAGGTGGGTACATAGTGATTCTTATTTCTCTTCTTAGATACCATGTTTTTGGATTAATAGACATTGTTTCTGGTTTAGTACCATGCTAGTTGGGGGTTTGTGTGTGTTAGTGCATGCTATAGTGTATAGTAACATTATTATTTTCAATATTGAGCATGTTCAACCATAATTTAGGGTTAGACTAGGGTAGCCTTAGACTTATGATCCTTGTAGTCATTTTTTGTCTCCGATGTTATTTCGAACGGATTAGCTCCTTGTAGACTGAAGTAGTAGATTTGAGTCTGATAGTATTAGACTTAGTCTATGCAATTTTGTAGATTTATAGATATTCTTCCTTCTCTCCCTATTTTTGTGGCTCCGATGCATTACCGGTGGTTTAATGCTTTCTCATGATCAGAGTGTCCCACACTTGGAGCCTTTTGTGATTTTTTGCGAGTAAATGTCCACAGTGGCTTGGAGCCTATTTGAGATCCTCTTTGTAGTCGACATACCCCGGGGTCATTCTTGCTAGCTGGGTGGGAGTGGATTGGCTGGTTGGGCGGTCTTTATGTACGAGATCTGCTTCGAAGTTAACACGACCCCCGATCACTTTTGCTAGCTTGGCTGGGAGTGGACTGCATGGCTAGGCGGCCTATATTGATTGTCACTCTTGCTAGCTGGGCTAGGAGTCGACTAGATTTGATGGTTACTTAGGCTGGGAGCTAGTCTTTTACTTAGTGGTTCTCTTCTTTCAATAAACTTAGCTAATATATGTACTTTTCGAGCTTATGGGGGGCCGTTCGAGTTTTATTTAAACTTTCTTACGAGTGTACTTTCTGGGCTTATGGGGTCTAATTAGGTTTAGTTAGCTGCACTTAGACTTACTTTTGGTATGCTCATATGCTTTCTTTCATATCCGCTTTAACCTCTATTTGTGTCTAGATTCTATTTTTTTCATATTTCCTTTACCTTCCTCGCTCAGTGGGCCTTTGATGCCTATTGAGTACATTTGTTTTGGTAATCATTCTACACTCTGCATCTGTTTCGTGATGCAGGTCCTAATACTTACTACCAACGGTGATCATTGGCGCCATCTTTTGCAACTTCTGGGGATCAGAAATGAGGGTGAGCTCTTGGCATTTTGAATCTATCTCATTTTGTATATATGTTTAGCTAGTCTTTTTCTGATGAGATGGCTTGTTGTGGTCCACTTCTCGAACTTGTATTTTCATATTAAACATCTCTATGCTCGTGACTTCCAGGTTCTAGGAGGGATTATCTTGTATATAGATTTTGATTTCCTTTCGCCTCTATTTCATTTGTTGTTTAAGTTTTTCTTTTGTTTAGTTCTAAACTTTTACTCATTACTTATTGTTGAAACGACCCCAAAAATGCCCAAAAATGTGCTTCGGAAACACCTATAATTGTAATTTCCACATATCTCAAAATCCATGCATGATTTCGGAAATTCGACTTCATATTCTTATTCATGGGGTCAAATTGAGTGGGAGATGGGTCTAACCCAAATTTTAGAGCAACCGTATCAAAATCCGAAATTTCCAAGTGAAGCCTTTTCGAGGGTCTACTTTGGAGGGTCATATCTCCTAGCACACAAATTATTTGGTGGCCAATAATATATCCATGGAAAGCCCTTTGAGTTAGCTACCTAACGCACTTCGTTTCACCTCATTCAGAGTTCGGACGAAGAAGTTATACCAATTTTCGTAAAGTCTGTCCGGCAAGAAATGCAATTTCCAGTAACCATTTTTACTGTTCACCCGCCTCCTTTTTTTTTTCTAAGTGTTGGACGAATTTTTCCAAAGGGCATATGTTATTTCCTATATACCATTAGTTCAATTCTCATCTCTAAAACATTTCCCAAAACACCTCTCCCATACTTAGACACATTTTCTCTCAAGTTCTCTCAAGAACCCTAATCCAAAACCTTCCTCAAGATTGAAGAGACTCTTGCTCCAAGTTCCAAGCTTCCATTGAAGACACTCTCAAGACCTTCATAAGAACTCAAGGTATGTGGTGTTGAACTCATGGGTCCTTCCACCCATAGTGCCTAGACTCTATTCTACTCACTAATTCATGGTTTAAGTTAAGATTCATAAATTAGTCTTGTTCTTTGTAATAATTTCCTGCACATTGAATTTTAAACATGAAAAGTGATTGTTTTGAGCATGTTGTGACCCTAGAACTTGAACCTAAATTTGGAATGGATGTGGAGATTTTCATGTGGTATTGTGGGTGTTAAAAAGGTGTTGTTGTAGGTTGTTCACTGGTTTGGCTGCATAATTACTACCCTATTTTCCATGCTCTTTGATTCCATTACATGCCTTCAAGGTGTTTGACAAAATGTCCAACTATGGAGAATTGATGAATCGATGCTTTAAAGCTTGAGTTATGAGATGTATGGAAATCCAGAGATGTGTTGATGACAAACTAAGCTTGTGTATATGTTCATTCCATACGTGAGATTGCATTAGAGCCTAATGGGAATTTCCTATATAAAGTGTTGCATGACCATGCCCGGTCCGGGGGAAAAGAACCGGACAACCATGTGAGAGGTTTATATCTCACCACCTAGGATGCTTGGGGTGTGACCAACATCAACCATGTGAGAGGTTTATATCTCACCACCTAGGATGCTTGGGGTGTGACCAACATCAACCATGTGAGAGGTTTATATCTCACCACCTAGGATGCTTGGGGTGTGACCAACATCAACCATGTGAGAGGTTTATATCTCACCACCTAGGATGCTTGGGGTGTGACCAACATCAACCATGTGAGAGGTTTATATCTCACCACCTAGGATGCTTGGGGTGTGACCAACATCAACCATGTGAGAGGTTTATATCTCACCACCTAGGATGCTTGGGGTGTGACCAACATCAACCATGTGAGAGGTTTATATCTCACCACCTAGGATGCTTGGGGTGTGACCAACATCAACCATGTGAGAGGTTTATATCTCACCACCTAGGATGCTTGGGGTGTGACCAACATCAACCATGTGAGAGGTTTATATCTCACCACCTAGGATGCTTGGGGTGTGACCAACATCAACCATGTGAGAGGTTTATATCTCACCACCTAGGATGCTTGGGGTGTGACCAACATCAACCATGTGAGAGGTTTATATCTCACCACCTAGGATGCTTGGGGTGTGACCAACATCAACCATGTGAGAGGTTTATATCTCACCACCTAGGATGCTTGGGGTGTGACCAACATCAACCATGTGAGAGGTTTATATCTCACCACCTAGGATGCTTGGGGTGTGACCAACATCAACCATGTGAGAGGTTTATATCTCACCACCTAGGATGCTTGGGGTGTGACCAACATCAACCATGTGAGAGGTTTATATCTCACCACCTAGGATGCTTGGGGTGTGACCAACATCAACCATGTGAGAGGTTTATATCTCACCACCTAGGATGCTTGGGGTGTGACCAACATCAACCATGTGAGAGGTTTATATCTCACCACCTAGGATGTTTGGGGTGTGACCAACATCAACCATGTGAGAGGTTTATATCTCACCACCTAGGATGCTTGGGGTGTGACCAACATCAACCATGTGAGGGGTTTATACCTTGCCACCAGGGTGTCCGGGTGTGAACGGCATCCCCCATCCTAAGTTGGGGTTATAGATTGGTTGGATCATGCATACACATATGATATCTACTATTAGTATAGAGTTACTTAAACATGTTTTGACTTCACTTTGATCATGCATCCTCATATTGTTATTCATAATGCCTATGAAACTATTTCTTGTATTTCGATTGTGTCCTTGTCTATTGTTGTGTTGCACCCCGCATACTTAGTACATTCCAAGTACTAACGCATATTTTGCCTACATGATGTCACCATGTAGGGACCGGAGCTACTCTTGATCCTTCTCTCCATTCACGTGGCTAGTACGACGCTTATCCGAGTTTGTTGGTGAGTCCTCAATGATTCGAGGGCTATGTTATGTTTCCTACTCCTATGTTTTGAGACTTTAGCTTGCAATTGTATTTTGACTATGAGGGGAGCCGGTAGAATGTCATGGCCCCGTCCTATCTATGTATGTAGAGGTGTGCGTTGGACAAGTATTTTGTAAATGAGCTTGACTCTTGTTCTATGATGTCATTTTGAAATGGTTTGCCCTTAGTCCCTATTTCCCGTTAATTAATGTTGAATGTACTTCCGCGACCGATGAAGTGTGATGACAAGTTTGAGAGGCTTGTTTGGGGTTCCTTCGGGTTCCTCATTCGCCATGTCACGTCTAGGCCCTAGGCTTGGGTCGTGACAAAAACGTCCCATTTTGAAGGTCAAATGTGCCACAGAGCAGGAAAACCCCAATTTTGCTGATTTTCGTGTGCTATAGTCCATGGACATTTTGGTGATTTGGAATTCCGACATAATT
>NW_006238950.1:1109516-1120868 GCF_000226075.1 Solanum tuberosum | reverse complement strand
ATGTTTATGTGAATTAATGAGGTTTGCACATTACCATAAAAACTTGTGTTTTTGAAGAAAGATGAGTTGTATGAGTTGTTTCCCTCATGTTGGTCTACTTTGGAGGGTCATATCTCCTAGCACACAAATTATTGGGTGGCCAATAACATATCCATGGAAAGCCCTTTGAGTTAGCTACCTAACGCACTTCGTTTCACCTCATTCGGAGTTCGGACGAAGAAGTTATGCCCATTTTCGTAAAATCTGTCCGGCAGGAAAGGCAATTTTCAGTGAGCGTTTTTACTGTTCACCCGCCTCATTTTTTTTTCTAAGTGTTGGACCATTTTTCCAAAGGGCATATGTTATTTCCTATATACCATTAGTTCAATTCCCATCTCTAAAACATTTCCCAAAACACCTCTCCCATACTTAGACACATTTTCTCTCAAGTTCTCTCAAGAACCCTAATCCAAAACCTTCCTCAAGATTGAAGAGACTCTTGCTCCAAGTTCCAAGCTTCCATTGAAGACACTCTCAAGACCTTCATAAAAACTCAAGGTATGTGGTGTTGAACTCATGGGTCCTTCCACCCATAGTGCCTAGACTCTATTCTACTCACTAATTCATGGTTTAAGTTAAGATTCATAAATTAGTCTTGTTCTTTGTAATAATTTCCTGCACATTGAATTTTAAACATGAAAAGTGATTGTTTTGAGCATGTTGTGACCCTAGAACTTGAACCTAAATTTGGAATGGATGTGGAGATTTTCATGTGGTATTGTGGGTGTTAAAAAGGTGTTGTTGTAGGTTGTTCACTGGTTTGGCTGCATAATTACTACCCTATTTTCCATGCTCTTTGATTCCATTACATGCCTTCAAGGTGTTTGACAAAATGTCCAACTATGGAGAATTGATGAATCGATGCTTTAAAGCTTGAGTTATGAGATGTATGGAAATCCAGAGATGTGTTGATGACAAACTAAGCTTGTGTATATGTTCATTCCATACGTGAGATTGCATTAGAGCCTAATGGGAATTTCCTATATAAAGTGTTGCATGACCATGCCCGGTCCGGGGGAAAAGAACCGGACAACCATGTGAGAGGTTTATATCTCACCACCTAGGATGCTTGGGGTGTGACCAACATCAACCATGTGAGAGGTTTATATCTCACCACCTAGGATGCTTGGGGTGTGACCAACATCAACCATGTGAGAGGTTTATATCTCACCACCTAGGATGCTTGGGGTGTGACCAATATCAACCATGTGAGAGGTTTATATCTCACCACCTAGGATGCTTGGGGTGTGACCAACATCAACCATGTGAGAGGTTTATATCTCACCACCTAGGATGCTTGGGGTGTGACCAACATCAACCATGTGAGAGGTTTATATCTCACCACCTAGGATGCTTGGGGTGTGACCAACATCAACCATGTGAGAGGTTTATATCTCACCACCTAGGATGCTTGGGGTGTGACCAACATCAACCATGTGAGAGGTTTATATCTCACCACCTAGGATGCTTGGGGTGTGACCAACATCAACCATGTGAGAGGTTTATATCTCACCACCTAGGATGCTTGGGGTGTGACCAACATCAACCATGTGAGAGGTTTATATCTCACCACCTAGGATGCTTGGGGTGTGACCAACATCAACCATGTGAGAGGTTTATATCTCACCACCTAGGATGCTTGGGGTGTGACCAACATCAACCATGTGAGAGGTTTATATCTCACCACCTAGGATGCTTGGGGTGTGACCAACATCAACCATGTGAGAGGTTTATATCTCACCACCTAGGATGCTTGGGGTGTGACCAACATCAACCATGTGAGAGGTTTATATCTCACCACCTAGGATGCTTGGGGTGTGACCAACATCAACCATGTGAGAGGTTTATATCTCACCACCTAGGATGCTTGGGGTGTGACCAACATCAACCATGTGAGAGGTTTATATCTCACCACCTAGGATGCTTGGGGTGTGACCAACATCAACCATGTGAGGGGTTTATACCTTGCCACCAGGGTGTCCGGGTGTGAACGGCATCCCCCATCCTAAGTTGGGGTTATAGATTGGTTGGATCATGCATACACATATGATATCTACTATTAGTATAGAGTTACTTAAACATGTTTTGACTTCACTTTGATCATGCATCCTCATATTGTTATTCATAATGCCTATGAAACTATTTCTTGTATTTCGATTGTGTCCTTGTCTATTGTTGTGTTGCACCCCGCATACTTAGTACATTCCAAGTACTAACGCATATTTTTCCTACATGATGTCACCATGTAGGGACCGGAGCTACTCTTGATCCTTCTCTTCGTTCACGTGGCTAGTACGGTGCTTATCCGAGTTGTTGGTGAGTCCTCAATGATTCGAGGGCTATGTTCCTATGTTTTGAGACTTTAGCTTGCAATTGTATTTTGACTATGAGGGGAGCCGGTAGAATGTCATGGCCCCGTCCTATCTATGTATGTAGAGGTGTGCGTTGGACAAGTATTTTGTAAATAAGCTTGACTCTTGTTCTATGATGTCATTTTGAAATGGTTTGCCCTTAGTCCCTATTTCCCGTTAATTAATGTTAAATGTACTTCCGCGACCGATGAAGTGTGATGACAAGTTTGAGAGGTTCGTTTGGGGTTCCTTCGGGTTCCTCATTCGCCATGTCACGTCTAGGCCCTAGGCTTAGGTCGTGAAACAATGTTTGGAGCACAATCCTAAATTCTGCTCATGATCACTCCTGCTCCGCGAGTATACTAGGAGGTCATCTATGGACACAATGACTAATGAATCAAGATACAACCTGAACACCTGCATCATCATGTTAATGAAGGCCACAGGGGAATGATTCAACTCAAAAGACATAAGTGGGAACTCGTAGTGACCATATCGAGTCCTCAAAGTAGTCTTCTATATATATGTTGCCCTAATCGTCAGTTGATGGTAACCAAACCTTATATAAACCTTTTAAAACATTATGGCACCCTGAAGTTGGTCAAATAAATCATCAATCATGGGCATGAGGTAACAGTTCTTCACCTCTCCTTATTCAACTGTCTATAATCAATACACATGCGCACCGTACCATCCTTCCTCTTCACAAAGAGAATGGGAGCTCCCCAAGGCGATACATTATGCCTACTAAGCCCTTACACAAGATATCTTGTAGTTGAATATTGAACTCCTTGATCTCTGCACGAGTCATATGATATGGAAGAATAGAAATAGGTCGAATACCCAGCTCAAGCCCAATAAGGAAATAAATATCACTCTAGGGTAGGCCAAGTAGGTTAGTAAGAAACAGATCCAAAAAGTCAGGGACAACTAGAACTGACTCATCTAGTGGACCTCCCTACTCACATCTTGCACATATGTCAGATTAGATAAGGACACACTAGACACTAATCTTCGAGCCTGAATAAAAGAGATAACTCCAACCGATGTGCTACTAAAAGAGCCCAGCCAGATCACTGGGGAAATACCAGGCATGGATAAGGTAACGGTCTTAAAGAAACAATCTAAAATTGCACGATAGGAGGATAACCAGTCCATGGAAAGAATCACATCGAAATCAAGTATATCAAGTAGTATAAGGTCAGCCTGGGTGTCATACCCCTAGATAGTAACTAAGCAACATTGAAACACTTTATCTACTACTAAAGACTCACCCACGGGGATCGATACATACAAAGGTGATATCATAGGCTCAAAACTCATACCCATACGAGAAGCATAACAAATAGACACATAGGAATAGGTAGAGCCTAGATCAAATAAAGTCAAGGCAGATAGATGGCCTAAAAGAATTTTACCTATGATCACATCATATGATACCTCAGTCGTCACCCTCATTGGAGCTACATAGAAATGGCCATACTCACCTCTACCCTATCCATATGCCCTACAATCTAAATTGTCTCCCCGAGGACCACCCCATACGCCTTATTATCCCACCGCGATGGTTTTGATCATTACCTCGACCCCAAACCGAGGTGCTACTGGTGGAGTTGGTAGATTTGTTAGTGGAGAGGAGGCAATCCATCTATGCAAAGGGCAATCTCTAGCCCAATGATCAAGCTCTCCACAATTGAAGCAACCTAGAGATAATGGAGTCCTAGAAGAATGTCGAGTCTAACATGAAGCACAAGACTGGGACATGTGACTCAGATTGGAGCAAACCTCACTTCGGCTATACATGTCAGCCTTCGAAGTCTACAATGAGGCCTGAACAAGACCCTACTGGAACGATAATCGAGTTGTATCATGAGTGTATCTGGACCTAGAACGGGACTAACTATAGATTCCCTTATACGTAGTTGCCTTGTTGCTGCCTCATTAGTCCTCACGATAGGGTTGCTCAATAGTGCAGGCATGGTAAACAACATCCAAAAAGGAATGACCTGCTGAGACCATAGAGTGAGTCTCAATCTGCAGTTGAAGCCTCAACCCACAAACAAAGCATTAAACTATCTCCTAATCAGTGAGTAGAATCATAGTGGCATAGTGGAGAGTTTATGGAACATTTACCTCATACTTTTACACGTTCATGGAGCCCTACTCTAACCTGGAGAGCTAATTCCAAAGTTGATCTCTGACATTGTGAGGGATGTACCTGGCAAAGAAGGCCTCAAAAAACATAGTCCAGCTAACTAGAGGAGACCTAACTTGTCTTGTCTCTATAAAGGTATGTCACACCAGCCTAGCTAGTCCATCAAACTAATAAGCAGTGAAATCAGCTCCTCTCGACTCCACTAGTCCTAATGTATAAAGCCACTCCGGGAAAATAGTTAGAAACTCGTGGGCATCATCACCCATAGCCCTAGAAAACCTAAGAGTTGAAATCCTATGGAACACTCTGAGCATCTTCTGTTTCTCTAGAGGCATAGCTCCAGCTGCAATCACAGGCTGGGAACTTCCAAGTGGTACCTCAGCCATATGTGCATCTGCTGCAGGCTGATCCTGCAGACCTGGTCAGGTGTTGGGGCACGCAGCATACCTCTAAGCATAGTCAGGAGCTGAGTAATGGATGCCTGAAGATCTGGAGCCATAGTTGGTCTAGGTAGTGGTTGGGTTTGTCCTGGCCCCACTGGTTGAGCTATAACTCGAGAAGCTAGAGGGTCCACTGTTGATTCTGGCCTCTCTCTCTATCTGGGGTTGGTGTTTCACCCCTATCTGATAGGGGAAGTTTCCTCTACCTTCAGCCATCGCAAGGCGTGTATGAGCCATTTTGTGAAAAGAGTGAAACAAGTGACATTTCAAGAAATCAATAACATACACATTGCTCATGCAATACAAATGAGAGGAGTTCCTAAGGTCCCCTATAGCCTCACAAAGATAGGATAAGGATGTCTCTGCATTGCTTTTTAGGACTCTACTAGGAATTAGCTCTATATAACTGAGACCAGTGAACCTGAGGATCTAATACCAACTTGTCACGACCTGATTCCTACAATCATGTTGGCAACTACTATAACCCACAATTATTTAAGCCAACATGTACCCAGAACAATTGTCACGACCCAAGCCTAGGGCCTAGACGTGACATGGCGAATGAGGAACCCGAAGGAACCCCAAACAAGCCTCTCAAACTTGTCATCACACTTCATCGGTCGCGGAAGTACATTTAACATTAATTAACGGGAAATAGGGACTAAGGGCAAACCATTTCAAAATGACATCATAGAACAAGAGTCAAGCTCATTTACAAAATACTTGTCCAACGCACACCTCTACATACATAGATAGGACGGGGCCATGACATTCTACCGGCTCCCCTCATAGTCAAAATACAATTGCAAGCTAAAGTCTCAAAACATAGGAGTAGGAAACATAACATAGCCCTCGAATCATTGAGGACTCACCAACAACTCGGATAAGCACCGTACTAGCCACGTGAACGAAGAGAAGGATCAAGAGTAGCTCCGGCCCATACATGGTGACATCATGTAGGCAAAATATGCGTTAGTACTTGGAATGTACTAAGTATGCGGGGTGCAACACAACAATAGACAAGGACACAATCGAAATACAAGAAATAGTTTCATAGGCATTATGAATAACAATATGAGGATGCATGATCAAAGTGAAGTCAAAACATGTTTAAGTAACTCTATACTAATAGTAGATATCATATGTGTATGCATGATCCAACCAATCTATAACCCCAACTTAGGATGGGGGATGCCGTTCACACCCGGACACCCTGGTGGCAAGGTATAAACCCCTCACATGGTTGATGTTGGTCACACCCCAAGCATCCTAGGTGGTGAGATATAAACCTCTCACATGGTTGATGTTGGTCACACCCCAAGCATCCTAGGTGGTGAGATATAAACCTCTCACATGGTTGATGTTGGTCACACCCCAAGCATCCTAGGTGGTGAGATATAAACCTCTCACATGGTTGATGTTGGTCACACCCCAAGCATCCTAGGTGGTGAGATATAAACCTCTCACATGGTTGATGTTGGTCACACCCCAAGCATCCTAGGTGGTGAGATATAAACCTCTCACATGGTTGATGTTGGTCACACCCCAAGCATCCTAGGTGGTGAGATATAAACCTCTCACATGGTTGATGTTGGTCACACCCCAAGCATCCTAGGTGGTGAGATATAAACCTCTCACATGGTTGATGTTGGTCACACCCCAAGCATCCTAGGTGGTGAGATATAAACCTCTCACATGGTTGATGTTGGTCACACCCCAAGCATCCTAGGTGGTGAGATATAAACCTCTCACATGGTTGATGTTGGTCACACCCCAAGCATCCTAGGTGGTGAGATATAAACCTCTCACATGGTTGATGTTGGTCACACCCCAAGCATCCTAGGTGGTGAGATATAAACCTCTCACATGGTTGATGTTGGTCACACCCCAAGCATCCTAGGTGGTGAGATATAAACCTCTCACATGGTTGATGTTGGTCACACCCCAAGCATCCTAGGTGGTGAGATATAAACCTCTCACATGGTTGATGTTGGTCACACCCCAAGCATCCTAGGTGGTGAGATATAAACCTCTCACATGGTTGATGTTGGTCACACCCCAAGCATCCTAGGTGGTGAGATATAAACCTCTCACATGGTTGATGTTGGTCACACCCCAAGCATCCTAGGTGGTGAGATATAAACCTCTCACATGGTTGTCCGGTTCTTTTCCCCCGGACCGGGCATGGTCATGCAACACTTTATATAGGAAATTCCCATTAGGCTCTAATGCAATCTCACGTATGGAATGAACATATACACAAGCTTAGTTTGTCATCAACACATCTCTGAGAGATCTACGACTTTATGCCAAGTTGTCAATGTGCGAGTGTTGGCTCTAGTCTGTAGCATTAATGGTGCACGTTGTGTCCAAGGATGACATCATGGTAGATCCAGTGAAGAATAAGTATATTCGTGATTTGGCTAGGACCACTTTGGTTAATGTTATTCAGAGTTTCATCAAATTAGTGGGATACTATATATGGTTTCTGGAGGGTTTCTCCACTACTGCAACACCTCTGACCCGATTTACTCACCTTGATGTTCCATTTGAGTGGTCTAAGGAGTATGAGTTGAGCTTTTGTAAGCTCAAGCAGTTGCTGACTACGACTCTTATATTGAGCCTTCCAATTGAGGGCGAGGGCTTCAATGTATATTGTGACACATACGATATTGGTTTGGGTAATGTTTTTATACAGTGGAGCCGAGTTATTTCTTATTCGTCAAGGCAACTTAAGTTGCATGAGCGTAATGACCCTACTCATAATTTGAAGTTGGCGGCGGTAGCTTTTGAGCTTAAGATCTTGAGTCACTACATATATGGAGTTCATTGTGAGATCTACACAGATCACATGAGTTTTTAGTACATTATGAGTAACAGGGGCCTTAATTCGAGGCAACATTATTACACTGAGCTTCCAATCTCTATTATCTATCATCAGGGCAAGGGGAATGTGGTAGTGGATTTCTTTAGCCGGAAGGTGGTGAGTGTAGGTAGTCTAGCCTTCTTGTCTACTATAGAGCGACCTTTAGCTTTGGACATTCAATCCTAAGATAATAAGATGATTCAATTAGCTGTTTCAGATTCTAGGCATGTCTTAGCCTATGTGGGAGTTCAAACTTCATTGCTTGATCGTATTTGTGGTCACTAGATTGAGTATGAGATCTTTGTGGCACTTCAAGATAGGGTGTTAGGGAGATATGTCGTTCAGGTTACCTTAGATTTAGATGTGGTTTTGAGGTTTGGAGCCCGTATTTGTGTTCTTAGTGTTAGGGGTTCGATGAATGTGATACTTCATGAGGCCTATGATTTTAGGTACTCTATCCATATGAGCACCACAAAGATGTATCGTGATTTGACTAAACATTGTTGGTGCAGCGATATGATGAGAGATATTGGAGGCTATGTGTCCTGTTGCTTGAGTTACCAGTAGGTGAAGGCCGAAAACTTGAGACTTGGTGGTGTGTTAAAAAGATTGCCCATTGTGGAGTGTAAGTGGGATTGCATCACTATGGACCCTGTGGAAGGTTTTCCTCAGACTTCTAGAGGTGTCGACAACATTTAGGTCATCATTGATCGGTTGACCAAGTCAGCATACTTCCTCGTTGTTCAATCTTCATTCAGTGTCGAGAGGTTAGCTCAGATTAACATTCGAAAGGTAGTTCACCTTTATTGTGTGCCTGTCTGTATCATATTAGATCGGGGTGCTTAGTTATCTTCTAGCTTTTGAAGGACCTTTCATGAGGAGTTGGGCACTCGCGTTAACCTTAACACAACTTTCCACCCGCACACTAATGGTCAGTCAGAATGTACTATTTAGGTTCTTGAGGATACATTCAAGCATGTGTTTTAGAGTTTGAAGGTTAGTGGCCTTGGTAGAGTTTTCGTACAACAACTACAACTCGAGCATTCTTATGACCTCATTTGAGATGTTATATGGTAAGAGTTGTCATTCTATGATTGGTTGGTTTAATCCACAAAGCCTAGACTGTGGGGCACATACTTGATTCTGTATGTTTTGGACCAGATGAGGGTGATTCAGGACATGTTTAAGAAAACTTAGAATAGACACAAAATTTACGTTGATCGTAGGCAGCCTTTGACGTTTTCAGCTGGTTATAGATTCTTCCTCCGTGTGTCACCCATAAAGGGCATGATGAGGTTTCGAAGGTGAGACAAGCTTAACCCCAGGTGTATTGGACGTTTTGAGATCCTCGAGATAGTTGGTGAGGTTGCATATGAGTTGACTCTACCTCCAGTAGGCTCAACTATCCACCTGGTTTTCCATGTTTGAATGCTGCAGTGGTATTTTCCTGATGAGTCTAATGTGATCCAGTATGATGCAGTTAAGGTGGATGATCATTTGAATTTTGTGGAGGAGCCAGTTTCCATTCTAGCCAAAGATATGTGTCAGTTGCGTTTGAGAGCCATTCCTGTGGTTAAGGTCTATTGGAGGCATTGTCGGATTGAGAAGGCTACATGGGAGATTGAGCATGATATGCGGGAGTAGTTTCGTTTCTTGTTTGAGCCTTCATGTACTTCTTGACTCTTACTTTCACAGATGAAAGTCCTTTTAGTAGTGGTTGTTGTATTGACTCTCCAAGTCATTTATGTGTTTATGATTCCTATTTATCATTTTGAGCAATCCTATAGCAACCCCAAGTCATTTATGACTTGCTGGAACTTACAGTTTGGTCACCTGGTCGGTCATTTGGTTGTCATGTGAGGTTTAGTGTTTTGGAGCTTTTGAACGTTGACCGATCATTTTTTATCAAAATTTCTCAAAGATGACCTCAGAATCCAATTTTGACGATTCCATCCGCTCTGAAAGGATCATTTTAGGCTAGTAGCTTTGTTGGCATGACTCTCAAGGCTTTTAGTGCGAGTCTATGGGATTAGTCATTTTAACTTTCAAGTTAAAGCGTATGTTTAAATTTAGTCAACATTTTGAATACACGAGCTCAGATGAGAATTCCATCAGCGCGATTAGCTATGGAAAGTTGAGTTTGGTCTAGGACAAACCTTTTGTTTCTATCCCTAAATTGTGTTCCATTTTGGGACACCAATTCGGGGCGTTGATTAGGACCTTTTGACAGAGTAAATTCCAAAAATTTTGGCACGGGTCACACAATTCCCATTTGACTCTAAAATCAGCCTATTTCCATATGCTGTGTTTTGGTGTCTAAGCGACTGTACTAATATTTAGATCCTATTTTTATAGCGTGGCCGCGTTTAGAGGCCGTTCGGAAGGAAAAGTTCTGGCTTTATGATTTGGAGCACGCGCGGTCGACCTACAGGTAGGCTACGACATCCTTTCTATATTAGATTGAGTTTGACTATGTAAATGCATGTTGATTAGAGTAAATTGGTGATGGGTGCCTTGTCACTCTTATTTCTCTTCTTAGATACCATGTTTTAGGATTGTTCGATATTGTTTCGAGTTTAGTTGCATGCTAGTTGGGCATGGTCTGGACCAATGATTGCACCCCCAACTTCTCCACTTCTTAACCCTACCAACAAGAATAACAACCACCACACCCACATGGCCATGGAGCGATGGTAGCATCATCAAATCCACCACCGCTGCCACAAGACCATTTACATGGACATAGGGAATATAAACCAACAAGACCATTTACATGGACATAGGGAATATATACTCGAGCGGCCAAACAAACTTTTACATGTTACACGCAAAAATCATTTTTCATCAACATAAATATAAAAAGAAGAGAGGTCGGGAGAGAAAGTCTTTTGCTAATGGTTTGGGCCATTCTCTTACTCTTATTTCTGAAGCACATAGAGCTTCAAAACTCCTCTTATAAGTCCCGTGGGAGGCTCATGGGGTCCAAAAACAAGAAGCAACCCCAAGCTTTAGGTATATATTATGTCACATTATTTTAATTATGAATCTAGTTTCTAATTAAGGAAGGATTTAACTTATACACATTTGCTCAAATTCCTTTTATGGTGAATCATGCATATTCAAGTGTTGGTAGTGGCATTACTGGTGTTGCCTCTTCAGAAAATCCCACTAAGAAACCTTTTGGGAGGTCGTCATGCACTGGAAACAAGTAGAGGCAAGAAACTTTGCGTATGTATGTCTTCATTATTTTTGGGAAGCAAATCGGAAGTGGAAAGTGCCAAATAATTGAAGTTCTTTATTGATATTTACCAATTCAATACATGCATTATAGTTGCAGTGGGTTTCATAATGGTTGACATGTGTAATTGATTCCAAACCAATTTGATTACTAAAATAAAAAATCCAAGGTTAGAATTACAAAAATCTGAGGTTTCTTACTCTACAAGCTAAGAAGTTCTTCGCTATACTCAATGAATATCTTTTTTTTTTTTTTTTACCAAA
>NW_006238950.1:1054719-1109386 GCF_000226075.1 Solanum tuberosum | reverse complement strand
TTTTTTTTTTTTACCAAAAGAGTATATACTCTCTATCTTTAATTTGGAAGATGATAATGTTAAATAAATACACAAATCCCCATTCTATCTTGGGAACCTTCCAAACAAAGCACTAGTTTCTATAATTGGGTATTTTCCCTTCAACTTTCATCTTTACATTTGTGCTAGACCGACAGAACACAATTAAGGAATTCTAGAGTGCCAAACGCTTCCTCTCTTTGACCTTCGATTCTCACAGGAGCATCTGCACAGGGACCGGTGAATCGTCGATCAATCATTGTACCACACCAATTGCAACTCTAGTACTGAGGAAGCCTTGCTCAATTAGAATTTATAGCTTGTTTCTATCAACACTTTGAATATTTTTTTTCCTTTTTGTGTTGGTTCTATGTCTTCTTGTGATGAAACAATGCATAGTGGTTGAAATCCTTATGTTTATGACCCAGGGCCTTGTGGTGAAGGACTTCATGTTGTGGAAATTTTTATGGATGCCTCTCTAGAGGAAGAAATATATGAAGAAATGGGTGTGGTTAGTCAAAATTTGCTCATGAGTTTGGTCAAAAATCTTGAAGACGGTGATAGGCTATAACATCTAATGTTCCAAATGGGGGATGATTTCCGCAACTTGCGCCTAACTCGGTTCCATGAAATGATCCAACTTGAGTTTGTAATTACAACTTTGAAGACTAATGTGAGAAAACAAATTGGAATATGTCATGCTCCTTGTCAAGTTGTCAAAAATGTAGAGTTGGAGTTGCAGCCTTATGAAAATACGGTTGTGATGAACATGGAAAAATACTTGGGTATTTGCAAGCCAATCAAGGCAATAATAATCCAAGATTCCAAAATTGAAGAAACGATACTAGAGTTGTAAGAAAAAGCCAAAAATATCATTTATGTCAACTCTTATTCATTTGGAAGTTAGAGTGTGACTCACTTGGAGGCCAACAATTATGAGCTTCAATGTTCTAAAATCCTATTGATCCTCTCACTCTTGCCCAATGATCCTCAAAGAAAGAACGATGTGAAATTAGTTAAGAAATTTTAATTTTCGAAGTGAAGAGATCAAGTGAGACTCTTGATATTCTCATTTTGTCCTCGTGAATTTCAATGAATCCTTGATTGGAAGTAGGGGAGGAGATTGATCGCCCCGAAATTGAAACATCAAGGGTGATACATCCGACATCATGCCACAATATGAAATTAGAGCTGAGGTTTCCACGTTGAGGGATGAGGTGGTTTAGGTTCAGTACATGGACATCTCGACACTTTGGGGCGATGTTCCCCTTTCAGATGCTGCTACACCTGCACCCTAGATGCCTAGTGTTGGACCTTCCTCTTTTGTAACTTAGGTTGCTTTTGATATGGACCATAAGGATGAAGACTTGGTTGGGGAAACTAACGAGGAAGGGTTGAGACAAGATGAGCAAGTGATTGATGAAACCCTGACAGAGATGCACTAGACTAAGGAGGTCATCGTTCAGGCTATCCTAGAGAGGTCTCTTTTAGAGATACAAAGGTCAGGTCTAGTGGAGTCACTCCAGAATCCCCCATACTTGTCATTGTTGTGATGGGCACTGATGCCCAAGCCGAGGCTTCCTTTCCACCTCCTATGATCCTATTATCAAGCATCAACGCTCCACTTGAGGCTACTCCACTAGAGACTCTAGATGAATGTCACGACCTAGGGGTACCCCCTAAACCTAACACGGCGTACTTGACCTCGAATGGGTCTCATACAAGCCCTTAGCATAAGCATAGACATGAGATCATGGGAAAATAGTGTGGAATTTAGAACTTTTCTTTCCAATCGAAGTCTTTTATAAAATGAGAGAGTCTATACACTATGTCTCAAAGCATCTATAACATTTGAATGAAAAACTCTTTGAATACAATCTTAGGGACACGACCCTTACAAAAAGTATAAACATAAAGAAGATATAAAGGACATATGGTCAAGCCCTTCGAATACTATGAGGACTCACCAATCTTCTTCTTCTTGATCTACCAAGGTCCTAGCCACGAGGATGGAATCCAATATCTCCAAAGCCTACACTTAGAGAAAATATAGAGAGATGGGGTTAGCACAAATTGTACCAAGTATGGAAACCATGCAAGAAAATCCTTAAAACATGCATAAAAGGGATATTTTGTTTGAAACCATACTATATGCCACTTTTGAACACCATCTTTGAAATAGTTGGAGAATGTAGTTCATAAGACAACTCATGTACAATTCATCAGAGCATAAAGATATCATCATAATAACAATCACAGTCTCCAACATAAACGTAATACATATCCTAATATTCAAAAGACATAGTTCATACACATAGTCAAATACCAAGATCATCTCATCATAATAGGACTATCACATGAGCAACCTTAAGCCATACTAGTGCAATACATAGATAGGATCCCATAACCCTATATACACTAAGTGTCCCTTCTTGGCCACCATGATCATGCATAACGTACCATAACCTTATGTATAGCCAACACTCACAAACAAGGAGACATTCATATTCATACCTTGAAATAAGTAAAGTCACCTTTAACCACAATCCATATCATGCATACATAATTCATATATCTTTATAGCATAAGGAACCCATACCATAACCCCTTCAGCAGTCTACTTGTGCAATGTATAAGTGAAGTCCAATACCCCCACTCACACTAAGCAAAGCTCATTAAGAAGTCATAAGTATAGTTCATGTTCATAATTCATATAAAGCATACATTTAACTCATAATCATCATATCATAAAAGAAACATACCATGCCCACTCTCAAAGCCTACTTGTTCAATGCATGAATGAAGTCCTATACCCCCATTCATACTAAGTAGAACACCTTAAGAAACCATAATACACAACTCATGCTCTTATCAATATTCGTATTCTTATCATATAGGGGAATATAGCCTTAACCGACATAGACCGTGCGAGCTACATGGAATTCGGTGTTCTACCCACCACACCGAAAAGAGGTGTCCTACTTGCCTAGGGTAGAACGTACATAATAGCTTATAGGTGGATCCACTAGCTATATACCTATATGGGCACATAGTTATGGGATATGGAGATTGCTACTAGAAACCTTGACTACTAACGTGGAGGTTTCCATCTCATGAGATACTATATTGGGAACCCAACTACTAGCGTGAAGCAACCCATCTCATACTCCTATCCACTAGGTGCTAAGCATAATTCCCTTTAAGAGCCATATTAAGTCTTACTTAAGTTCATGTTCATGAAAGAATGCACTAGGCACTCAAACCAACATAACATCGTAATAGCTCATAGATTCGTTAGGTGAGAATGTCCTTTCAACCTTAGAATCATCAATATGTGAGTAATCCTTTCACATCATATTTATAGTGTGTTCATAAGAATAGCCTTTCATTTAACACAACAATATCATCACAGTCATAATAGTTCATGCATAATAAAGTGTAAGGGTATGGGGAGAACTACCTTTCAACAATACCACAATTACACAATAATCATAAGGTCTTCACTTTCTAAGTGAATCGTAAGCTCATACACAATTCTCACAAAAGATGTACAAGCCCTCATAACTTTGCCCTTCAAGGGCCATGAACCACAAGCAACACCTTAGTCACATCATATTCATATTCATGCATGGGGTGTGTGTGTGATTGTCCTTCTAATGACACAACAACAACATTATCATAATAGACACTTTATTATCAAAATATTCATAAACATGCACATAATATCATAATCATACATACCCCTATTATCTTGTATTTGAGGATCATGTTAAGTCAACATATCTAGAATGCATCACATGAGACATAGATATAGTCATAACTCAAGTACAACATTCATTCCATAATCATACATACCCCTATTATCTTGTATTTGAGGATCATGTTAAGTCAACATATCTAGCATGCATCACATGAGACATAGATATAGTCATAACTCAAGTACAACATTCATTCCATGCATAGACTCATATACTCATATTAGAGGTCATGTAGATGAAGCCTTTTCACAACAATGCCATATACAATTTAACATTCATAATTGCTTCCTTCTATAGGCCTTAACATTCTTAATTTATTTATATTAGATTTTACCCTTAAAGCCTTAGGAGTCATCTCCATACTACAAGTTTTACTCTGAAGCAATGCCTCACATGATTATCATATATATCTAATTCTTAAGATAACCTAACCACATGCCTCATTATTGATCAATTATAATCATATAGGAACATATAAACTCAATCTCAATACTACACAACCATGATCCATCATATAAGTAATAATCAAGTCAATTCATGTCTTGAAGCTTTACCCTTAAGGGGTTCATGTCTAGGTGATCTAATCTAAGGCAATTCATCAAGAAATTCATCATTCTTAGAAGGTCACACCTAGCCCTCAATTTTCCTCTATTATGACATAACCCTATACTATATAAATTTCATTATAGGATCTTAGGTTAATCAAGTATACATGTAGAATTATACTTAAATCATGCAATTACATCATAATCAACTCACATCCAATCAATTGGACCAACTTGCAACAACATTCATAATGTAGAGAAGAAGCATAGCTTGGATTGGGGGAAACTCATGGATTCTTGAAGTATTCAAGTTAAAATCATATAAAATCAGTCTTACATTCATAAAAATACATAATTCAACCTTTAAAATCAACTTTGAAAGGAATCCATGGGTGGAGTTGAAACCCTAGCTATTGGGTTTTCTAGAATTGAGATAAAAAGATTTTGAAGGGGCTCCTTGGGTGATGGCTACCCAAGGATGAAAACTCCCATACCTTAGGTATAGAATCCTTCCAAATTCGTATTGAAAAGCTCCTTCCTTCAAGCTTTCCTTGATCTCTTTCTTTGTTCTTCAATGGAGGTTCTAGAGAGAAGATTCTTGGAGAGGGAGGTAGTTGGGTTTTGATTTGGGGTCTTGGGTTATAATGAATTAATGAGGTGTTAAATGCCTTAAAATACTTTATATATATGAAATAAACCCATATTATATGATCCCTAATGAAAACAACTTAAAACTGAATTACCTAACCTAACCCACATGTTGGCCGAGTCTTAAAAGAACTGCAGGCCGCGACTCACGCCCACCACTCATGGATCGTTAGTGGACCTACGACTCGTGCTGCTAGTTCGTAGGTCAGGTCTGCCACTCCAAAAATGGGGCCTTGACTCACGACCCCTTTCCACTGGGTGTGGGTCCATGTACTGTCCGTAGATGCCCATCCGTGGGTGGGCCCTTTTGGGCAGTTTTGGATGAACTTGTTAGAGTCCTCCTCAAGGACCCTTGGTTGGTGCTTGGGGATTTGTACCTTGACGTTCAACCCTTATAACCCTCATTCTAAGTACGGGAAGTCATTTTACAACCTTCAATCCAATTTCAAACTCAAAAATTTCACCTACTAGTTTCCATTAGGCTCTAGCTTGGTCTTACTACTTTTCCTGGTTGTTACATTATCCCCCACTTGGAAACATTCGTCCTCGAATGACACTTTAAACACTTTTATGGAATTCGAGAATCAATACTAGCAGCCCATCATGCATGAAACATCAAAATGCTCATAACCAAGGAGGAAACATCAACTCCATCTCAAACATACTCCATGCAACTCAAGAAAGTAGGACTACATCAACAAACTCATTATGCATAAAAACTTCAACATTTCTCATTAAATTGGAGGAATTACCTTCTCCAACTCATATCATGCTCATCTTAACATCATTAAGCACATTATGCAATTTCTCTTAAAAACACATTTAAGCATGTTCAACAATTCACCTCATGAGGCATACAGACAACTCATACTAAATGCACATCAACATGAGGAACATAAATCATAAAAACTCATTTTCTCATTTAAACATGAATTCATCAAGAACATAAATAAAATAAGGAGACCATGGAAACACATATTCACACATGACTCCAAAACATGATACAAGCTACACGGAGCTCTTGGTCTCAAGCTTGAATAGGAATAGAAGGAAAAAGATAAGGATATCGGAACTCTCAACAATCTTACTATTCAGCATTCTATCCCCCACTTAGGAGTAAACCCAACTAAGGCTAACATGAAAATAACATAGGAACCTCAATACAACATTCATAACTATAAGGAACTTATCAACTTTCTCATGGAAGGAATTTCTTTACCATAATATTTCTTAACTTGCCGGTTTAAGATCTCAACCTGTACTTCTAAACTAGGGAGGTTCTCATTAAGCAACTATTGCTCATAAACAACCCTACCAACACCACTCAAGGTGAAAATTCAAGTCAACCTAAGGCAGGAACACCAAGGATACCCGATGACCTTTCTATCTAAGCACATTATCTCCCTCTTGGGAGCAAGCCTATATTAACTCTTTTAAGCATCACTTCTTTCAATTCTAAGGTCGGAGCAAGTCATCACTCAACTTTCACCCTCATCATTCAATATGATTCTAAACCAAGGTGAATTACTCTTCTACCCTTCTTAGAGGAGTCTACTCACTCCACACACCTAGGCATTTCTAAAACACGTTATTCATCAATTCTTTCAACATACCTCAAAACTTATCATGACTAAGCCGGGTTCTACCATCATCTAAGCATAACCATAAAGCAACCCAAGTACACTAATGACAACATAGAACATGTCCAATTTATCAAGTCACAAAAGACAAGTACTACCAGAATAGAAGTAAGCATAGAACACATACTGGGAGCAACATTAGGAGGACACTCTTGTTCACCTCTAGCATGAAGAGCATCAGACCTAATTTTCTTCCTTTCTCTTCCCCTAACCGTAAGTACCGGGCAATCTCTCATTTTATGGCTACTTCCACCACAACCATAACAACCCATTGTGCCGGCTAGACACTTACCATTATGAATTTTTCCACACCTAGCACAAGTAGGCCTAATCACACAAGATCCACTACCACTCACTCCTTGAGATTTTGAGGTAGACACCCTCTTTTGGTTAAACTTAGGGGGGATCTTGGAAGATCTTTGACCATAAGATCTTTCTTGAGAGGAGTTATCATTATCAAATCTATACCTCTTTGTTCCTCTAGACATCTCTTCAAGTTTCTCCCTTTCAAGCAATTGAGCATGGAACACAAGATAATCAATATTCATATCATTCTTAAGCATAGCCATACTACATTCTTTTGCTATCAAGTCAGATATACCCGACACAAACTTACTCATCTTCATCCTAGGGTTGGCCACTATAAATGTAACATATCTTGACAACTTAGTGAACACCCGAGCATACTCTTTAACACTTAACCTACCTTGGCAAAGGTTGATAAAATCAAGTATCTTAGCCTCTCTCACTTCTAAAGGGAAAACCCTATCAATGAACCCATTGTTAAATCTTTCCCATTCCATGGGCCCCGCTTCTTTCCATTGGCTAAAACACATTAGAGCAACATCCTTCAATTGGTAAGCGGCCCATTCCTCCTTTTCTACCGGAGTTACTCTTACAAGGTGCAATACCCTAGATATCTCATCTATAAACTCTAGAGGATCTTCCTCTCTTTGACCCATAGAATTCCAGAATCTTTATCCCGACTTGAGTCAACAACAAAAAATTATACCTAATATTTTCCTTAGACACATACTCCCCTATAGGGACAATAGGAGCTTGGAGAGGAACCTCTTGCTCCACTTTGTCTTCCTCATTCATTTCAACATGGGCCATTGAAGTAGTCATATCCCTAAAACCATAGGGCACACATTAGGAGAAAGATCTAATAAATCTAAACTCTAGGGCACAACTTAGATAATGAAGAAGTGAAGTTTTCCTAACATTCGATAGCCTCCTATTAATAAAATGTGGCGCGTTTCACATTTATGAACAAGACTCTACTAGATGTGGTTTGAGGCATCCTAGAATTATCCCAAAACCTTAAGCTCTGATACCAAGTTTGTCACGACCCAGGGGTACCCCCTAGACGTAACACGACGTACTTGACCCGAAGGAGTCTCATACAAGCCCTTAGCATAATCATATACATAAGATCATAGGTAAATAATGCGGAATTTAAAACTTTTCTTTAGAATCAAAGTCTTTTATAAAATGAGAGTCTATACACTATGTCTCAAACCATCTATAACATTTGAATTAAAAACTCTTTGAATACAATCTTAGGGACACGACCGTTACAAAAAGTCTAAAACATAAAAAAAAAAGACATAAAGGACATATGGTCAAGCCCTCAAATACTATGAGGACTCACCAATCTTCTTCTTCTTGATCCACTAAGGTCCTAGCCACGAGGATGAAATCCAATATCTCCAAAGCCTACACTTATAGAAAATGTAGAAAGATGGGGTTAGCACAAATTGCACCAAGTATGGAAGCCATGCAAGAAAATCCTTAAAACATGCATAAAAGGGATATTTTGTTTGAAACCATGCTATATGGCACTTTTGAATATCATCTTTGAAATAGTTGGAGAATGTAGCTCATAAGACAACTCATGTACAATTCGTCATAGCATAAAGGATATCATCATAATAACAATCATAGTCTCCAACATAAACGTAATACATATCCCAATATTCACAAGACATAGTTCATACACATAGTCAAATACCAAGATCATCTCATCATAATAGGACTATCACATAAGCAACCCTAAGCCATACTTGTGCAATGCATAGATAGGATCCCATAATCCTATCTACACTAAGTATCACTTCTAGGCCACCATGATCATGCATAACATAACTTAACCTTATCCATAGTCAACACTCACAAACAAGGAGACATTCATATTCATACCTTGAAATAAGTAAAGTCACCTTTAACCGCGTGCCCAATCTCAAAGTCTACTTGTGCAATGCATGAATGAAGTTTAATGGTCACCTTTAGCCACAATCCATATCATGCATACATAATTCATATATTTTCATAGCATAAGGAACCCATACCATAACCCCTTCATAAGTCTACTTGTGCAATGTATAAATGAAGTCCCATACCCCCACTCACACTAAGCAAAGCTCATTAAGAAGTCATAAGTATAGTTCATGTTCATAATTCATATAAAGCATACATTCAACTCATAATCATCATATCATAAAAGAGACATACCGTGCCCAATCTCAAAGTCTACTTGTGCAATGCATGAATGAAGTTTCATACCCCCATCATACTAAGTAGAATCCCTTTAGGAACCATAATACATAACTCATGCTCTTATCATAAATCATATTCTTATCATATAGGGAAATATAGCCTTAACTGACATAGACCATGTGACCTACATGGAATCCGGTGTTCTACCCCCACACCGAAAAGAGGTGTCCTACTTTCCTAAGGTAGAACGTACATAATAGCTTATAGGTGGATTCACTAGCTATATTCCTATGTGGGAACATAGTTATGGGATAGGGACATTGCTACTAGAAACCTTGACTACTAATGTGGATGTTTCCATCTCATGAGATACCATATTGGGAACCCAACTACTAGCGTGAAGGAAACCATCTCATACTCCTATCCACTCGGTGCTAAGCGTAATTCTCTTTAAAAGTCATATTAAGTCTTTACTTAAGTTCATGTTCATGAAAGAATGCACTAGGCACTCAAACCAACATACCATCATAATAGCTCATAGATTCGTTAGGTGACAATGTCCTTTCAAACTTAGAATCATCAATACGTGAGTAAATCTTTCATATCATATTCATAGTGTGTTCATGAGAATAGCCTTTCAATTAACACAACAAGATCATCATAGTCATAATAGTTCATGCATAATAAAGTGTAAGGGTATGGGGAAAACTACCTTTCAACAATACCACAATTACACAATAATCATAAGGTCTTCACTTTCTAAGTGAATCGTAAGCTCATACACAATTCTCACAAAAGATGTACAAACCCTCGTAACTTTACCCTTCAAGGGACATGAACCACAGGCAACACCTTAGTCACATCATATTCATATTCATCCATGGGGGCGTGTGTGTGTGATTGTCCTTCCAATTACACAACAACAGCATTATCATAATACACACTTTATTCTCAAAGTATTAATAAACATGCACATAATATAATACTCATACATACCCCTATTATCTTGCATTCGAGGATCATGTTATGTCAACATATCTAGCATGCATCACATGAGACATAGATATAGTCATAACTCAAGTACAACATTCATTCCATGCATAGACTCATATACTCATATTAGAGGTCATGTAGATGAAGCCCTTTCACAACAATGCCATATACAATTTAACATTCATAATTGCTTCCTTTTATAAGCCTTAACATTCTTAACTTATTCATAGTAACTTTTACCCTTAAAGCCTTAGGAGTCATCTTCTTACTACAAGCCTTACTCTCAAGAAATGCCTCACATCATTATCATATATACCTAATTCTTAAGGTAACCTAACCGCATGCCTCATTCTTGATCAATTATAGTCATATAGGATCATAAAACTCAATCTCAATACTACACAACCATGATCCATCATATAAGTCATAATCAAGTCAATTCATGTGTTTAAGGTTTACTCTTAAGGGGTTCTTGTGTAGGTGATCTAATCTAAGGCAATTCATCAAGAAATTCATCATTCTTAGAAGGTCACACCTAACCCTCAATTTGCCTCTTTAATGACATAACCCTAGATTATATCAATTTCATTATAGGATCTTAGGTTAATCAAGTATACATGTAGAATTATACTTAATTCATGCAATTACATCATAATCAACTCACATCCAATCAATTGGACCAACTTGCAACAACATTCATAATGTAGAGAAGAATCATAGCTAGGATTGGGGGAAACTCATGGATTCTTGAAGGATTCACGTTATAATCATAGAAATCAGTCTTATATTCATAAAAAAACATAATTCAACCTTGAAAATCAACTTTTAAAGGAATCCATGGGGTTGAGTTGAAACCCTAGCTATTTGGGTTTTCTAGAATTGAGATAAAAAGCTTTTGAAGGGGCTCCTTGGGTGATGGCTACCCAAGGATGAAAACTACCATACATTAGGTGTAGAATCCTACCAAATTTGTATTGAAAATATACTTCCTTAAAGGTTTCCTTGATCTCTGTCTTTGTTCTTCAATGGAGGTTCTAGAGAGAAGATTCTTGGAGAGGGAGGTAGTTGGGTTTTGATTTGGAGTCTTGGGTTATAATGAATTAATGAGGTGTTTAATGCCTTAAAATACTTTTTATATATATATGAAATAAACCCATATTAAATTATCCCTAATGAAAACAACTTAAAAATGAATTACCTAAACTAACCCACCTGTTGGCCGAGTCTTAACAAAACTACAGGCCACGACTCACGCCCACCACTCATGGATCGTGAGTGGACCTACGAGTCATGGTGTTAGTTCGTAGGTCAGGTTTCCAACTCCCAAAATTGGGCCTTGACCCAGGAACCCTTTCCATGGGGAATGGGTCCATTTACTGTCCGTAGATGCCCATCTGTGGGTGGCCCCCTTTTGGGCAATTTTGGGTGAACTTGTTAGGGTCTTCCTCAAGGATCCTTGGTTGGTCCTTGGGGAGTTGTACCTTGAATTTTAACCCCTATAACCCTCATTCTATGTAGAGGAAGTCATTTTACAACCTTCAACCCAACATCAAACTCAAAAGCTCACACGTAAGGCTCTAGTTTCACCTACTAGTTTCCATTAGGCTCTAGCTTGGTCTTACTAGTTTTTTGGGTTGTTATAATGAGAGTGTTCCACCTGCATAACCTGTCAGGAGGATTCTATATCTTTGTCTCCCAATATTTTATTTACTTAGCATTGAGGACACTATTTTTGTTTTTGGTAGGGTGAGGGCCTTCGTGCCATTAATCACTTTTGTTTGTATTTTGTTATTTTATCTTTTTAACTTTTGTAGTTAATGTTTTGTTAATATTAGGGTGATTTTATTTTAATTCATTGTGTCTCTTTAATTCAAGTGTCGTTCTCTCTTCATGAATGCAACTCCCTATGAATTTTCAAATCGTGAAATGCTTGAGATTTTTCATAGATATAATTTGAGAATCAATTTTGTTTAATATTGAGGGCTTAAATAATACTCATTATGAGCATGATGCATAGTGTTGTTGTTGCGAGAATGAAATTGATGTGGTTACACTTTTGAACGATCTCTTTGAATATTTTGTTGACTGGATGCATTTTGATGAGAGCCTTGCATTGAACATCGCACATACGCTTTTGAACTTTTTGGGATGTGCTAAATGAGTGTATTTCGAAGTGTCGTGTGTGGTGAGTTTTTTTACTTGATAGAATGCATGCGGAGTCCTAGAATTTGCCTTGTTAGTGTGAATCTTGGTGAATGTGAGAAATGATCTTGGGGAAAAATTCAATAAGGGAACCAAATTGTTCATAAACCATTTGTGACTACCTTGTGAGAATATGAAACCATTTTGTCACCATTTGAGCCTAATCGATTTTTTTCAACCAAAGAAAGCCTCTTGAACTAAATTGTCCCTACCTTCTCACATAAAATCCTTTTTGAAGCATTGTGATGATTGAATAGCCAACTTACGCCAAAAGCCTAAGTTGGGGGTGTGGAAAGGAAGGATGAATGAAAGCCAAGTAAAGGGAAAAGATAGATAAAATGAGGCTCAATCTTGGAAGTCAAATTTGAAAGTGTTACCAAAAATAAGGAACTCCTCCTTGTAAAAAAGGGAAAAGAATGAGATAAAAGTAAAAATGAAAAAGTGAATCGCATGGAATAAATGGGGATTCCGAATAAAATGAGTCACAAGTTAATTAAGGTTGAATACTCAATTGAAAAATAAGAAATTTTTTTTTGAGAAAAGGTGTTGATGCTTGCAACAATGCTTTGAAAAGGTAAAGCCACCGATCCAAATTGACCATGCCTTAACCCTCACCCATTACATGCCTAAATGTCCTTTGAGATCTTGCATAAACTAGGTTGTGCGATGATTGGAAAATATGGGCAAACCTATGGGACAAAGCTTGCATGTATTTCTCTTTTGAGAGAGTGAGAGTTGCATTGATTCCTTATACCTTTGTTGAAATTGCTTTGTGAGAGCATGTAATCGTTCTTGATGTGAGGGCAGATGAATGCATTTGTTGAAACATGTTCTTGCATTAGATAAGAAGCTAAATTGAGCTTGAGCTTTTGTTGAGACTATCTAGTCATCATTTGAAGCTTTTTTTTTATCATGATTTAGGGTAACATAGTATTGAGAGTGGTCTTTCCATGGAGCTTTCATGATAACTCTCATTGAGTACTGTTGTAGAAACCCTTATTGAACTTATTGTGTTATTGATTTACTTGAGAACAAGCAAAAGTTTAAGTTGGGATATTGATAGATGGTATATATGCACTCATATAAGGTTCATTTAGATCAATATTCAGTGTCCTAAATGCCTAATTTTGTCCCTTTCTAATAGAATACTGATGATTTTGCAGTCATGAAGGTAATTGTACAAGGCAAGGACTGATGTTTGAAATAAGGGCCAAAATACAAAAAAGAAGTCTAAATTGAACATTGTTGATCGTCTAGCATGAAGGGAGAATCACCTAGTAAGCATGAACTCGCCCACTCTGTCAGTGCAAGACACTTGTTTCTATAAACGAAGGTCGGTGAGCTCCGGTAGAAAATTTGATGTGCCTAGTGAGAATGATGAACGTGATGCACATCTCCCAGAGTGAAAGTGTGCAAGGCAAAGACTTAATGCTCAAATGTTGAACTAAGGTTGTATTTGGCGATTCGACAAATGTGAAAGGCAAACTCAATCGAGTTCGTCAACTAAGGTTCAAACATCTGAAGTCTAGAACATCATATCATAAGGCGAGCTGATGAGCGAAGGGCAATTCACTAAGTGAGTTTGGCAAGCCCGACTAAAGTCGTCGAGTTGGTTGCATTGTGGATTTTCGGGAAAACATTTGGTAAAGTATAAATATCCCAAAGGATAGAATTGTAAGAGAGTTCAACTAGAGAGTTGAATTATTGAGTTCAGGAGAAAGTTTTGAGTGAGAACACTTTACTTTTTAGAATAATTTTTCTAGTCTTCTTGGGGTTTTACAATTTGAATCTTGAATTAGATAATTAGAAGTTAAATCCAAAATGGGTTTACTCACTTCATTTCAAGTTTCCCATGGCTGCTTTCATGGAAGATATACTTTCTTTACTTTTTGTGATGGGTGGCTAAAACCCAAGATCTAGGGTTGCTCTAACGGGGTTGGGTGTTAATTTAATGTAGTGGGTATTGTGTTGTGCTCTGTTTTGTTGTTGTTCATGCATGAATTTGGTCTAATTATCATGGGGTTAACTTAAGGGTTAAGGTTGCAAACTTAATTCCTACTTCTGATCTCCTATTGATGATCAAAAGAGATTAATTAGAGTGGATAATTAGTTCAATACTAGAAATATAGGTTTGATGTCCTGACTTGCTTGAAAGAGAGGTTATGAGTTGTATCAATTTGCCCAATTGTTGAAAGAGAGAATAGCGTAAGGTAATGGGTTGTTTAGAATTGACATTAGATGAGACCGAAAGGATATTCTAGGCATAGATGCTTTGAGATCGAAAGATGATTGGATTCATTGAAGATGACTTAGCCTATTCATGTATACACATCACTATAGAGAAGAAAAATTACACCTACATGACATTGATATCTAATCCCCTCACCCCTAGATTGCTTGTTAATTTGTGATTTCATTTGAATTTTAGTTTAATTGTGATAATTAACAAGAAAAGCTTTATATTAAGTTGGTGGTACCATCCACCCAATTGTTTTTACTATTTCAAATGAGCTAATTTAAAATCTACGATATACCATTTCCTATGGATTTTTGTACTGACTACGATCGCGAACTCTTTTAATTGATTTTGGACGGTGATTTGAGCATTATTAGTGGTGAAGAGAAAAATGGAATTGTTGTGTGTAGTGTTCAAGGAGGGTGTAGCAACTTTTACCCAAATATTATCTTAAACTTTCCTAAGCCTACTTTATAAGCTTGATAAAATTCCTTTGTGATCTTCTACTGAATATTTTTGAGCCAATAATGATTGAAAATAAGGGCAAGCCAATAGCTTGGTATTTGTGTTATAGATGTTCTTTGTGACTGTGATTGTTTGTGCTTTAGTCCCTTGCCTTGTTGACACTTGTGTGAAGTTTTTTGGCACGTGAATTAGGAAAGTTGTTATTTTGACAACTCAAAAATGTGTCAAATGAGCATATGAAGAAGCTAATGATTTTGATTCATTTCTTGAGAATGATTTGTTGTCAATTGATAATTCACGATTCTTGAAAGTGTGTTGTGATAATGAGGGGAATCTTTTTGAAATTTTGCATGTGGTGACTATTTGTTAGTACCAATTGAGGTTTTATTCTTTGTGTTTGAAACAATTGGAATGATGTGTGTGCTTGAAATGAAAAGATTCTCGATGCTTTTATTCTAACTTGCTTGAGGAAAATCAATGATTTATGTTTGGGGGTGTTGCTAAGCGGGTAATTTCACCAAGTTATCTTTTCTTTAAACTTACTTTAGTGCCTTGTTTATGTGAGAATGTGTGCTTTTACTTTGGTTTTCTTCATGTTATGAAGAAAATTAAGAATAAAGTGATTGAGAGGATAAACAAAGTAGCCAAGTGAAATCGAGGCGAAAAGAGGACTAAAATTAAGAATTTTACAATAGCAGGACTTTATGCTTCATGATCGCGTTTTCAAAGGGTCGCAAAAGAAGTGAATTGAGAACTAAAGCATTGGGATTGTGCAATGGTCGTGATTGCCGACACATTGTTCCTTTTGGATTCGACCCCAACTTTATATGTTGGGTTATATATTGCTAGAAACCGTCTACTCTATGATTCAAATGATGGGTAGTTGAGCCTTATCATGCATGTTTGTTTCTATGAGACGCATGTTCCTTCGACTGTGCTCATTAGTGATTTTCAGCTTCAAATTCATCAAACTTTCTTTTTCTAATGACTATCCACTTAGAAAAGAACTAGGACCTAATATCCATTCAATTAGCATTAAAACATAACTATATCTCATGAATTTGTGTCCAATGAGTTGGTAAAATACCAACTCATCAACTGCCACTAGTAACACCACCACCAACACTTCAATTTGTATGATTCACCACAAAATGAATTTGAGAAAGTGTATATAAGTTAAATCCTTCTTAAATTATAAGCTAGACACATAATTAAAGCAATAGATAAAAATAAATATATACCTAAAGACTGTGGTTGCTTCTAGTTTTCGTATCCCTGGGCCTTCCACAAAACTTCTTAGAGGTGTTTTCTTAAGGAGAAACTCTAGGGGCTTTAGAACTTAAAGTAGGAAGGCCCAAACAACCAGTAGAAAGACTTCCTCATT
This sequence comes from Solanum tuberosum, assembly GCF_000226075.1. Classification (NCBI taxonomy): domain Eukaryota; kingdom Viridiplantae; phylum Streptophyta; class Magnoliopsida; order Solanales; family Solanaceae; genus Solanum; species Solanum tuberosum. Next base: position 1,092,998 of record NW_006238950.1, on the reverse strand, counting down.
TGACCTCTCTTCTTTTGTTGTTTAGGTTGATCAAAAATAATTTTTGTTGGTAACATGTACGAGTTGGTTTGGTCTTGTTGGTTGAGATGGGGATGCGGTGGTAGTGTCCTTAATGTTGATTCCATTTCTCCATGGTCATGTGGGTGTGGTGGTGGTTGTTATCTCTTGTAGGGTTGAGGGGGTGGAGGAGTTCGGGATGCATTCATTGTTCTATAACCATGTGGGGATGAGTTTTTTCTTACTGTTGTACTAGTAGTGATTATTGAGAATCTATAGACACAAATAATTTACCATCGAAAGGTATTTTCACTGTTTGTTCTATTGAACAACTTTGTTCACAGTAAAGGAAAATAATCTTTGCAAATGATAAAATATTATTAATGCATGTATATTTATTTTCAAATGAGGTGTTATCCTCGGTAAAAATAATGACCAACCAAAAATTGTGAAGTGTTAAAATTTACTAGTTTTGACCATTTACACACAAATTTATCACATAATATTTGTGATTAGATTTAAAAGTTAGATCAGGCAATCTGAAATAGGCAAAATGGTTCATTTACACTAGGACCATATAATTTGAATTAGATTTTGAAATTTATCTTCAACTAAGGTGTCAATCCCCTGATTAAAAAATAGATTTTGAATTTTTTTTAATATGAATTTATTTCATTTCTTCAGACCTCTCTCTCTTCCTAATTTTTCTTTGGTTTCTTTCAAGCAAAAACTGACTATAACTTTTCTGATTATGGTCTATTTTTTTTTTATCTTTCTCTATTTGTATCTTATTTTCTAACTATGAGAAACCTCTCTATCTTGTTACTTTTCTTTTTTTTCTTTGAAACGAATTATAATGACTCTCGTAGTCATATATGTGCTTTTATGTAATTTTACTATTTTGCCCCATCATGTAGCTTATGTACTGTTTTTAGAGTGTTGGTATGTATGGCACATTTACTGAGGTTTTTAGGACTGAGTTGGGTGAGTTTTTCTTATTTGGGAGGTTTTTAAGTGGAAGAGTTTATTTTGGTCAACCTTCAAAGAATTTGATGTCATATGAGTTTTTTCGTCAGTTATATCAACTCTAGAAGGTCCATTTTAGGCTAGTGGCATAGTTGGTTTGAATCGTGAGGCCTGCAGAGTAAGCTTGATCCATTTGTCGAGATTGTTGTGAAATTTTGGCTTAGGGTTGAGTTCAATTAAGATTCTTGGAAAACATACCCAGATGAGAATTCCATCATCGCGATTAGCTTTGAAATGACGAGTTTGGTCAAGAATGACCTTTGGTTCATATCTAGAGATGATCAGGGTAATTATGTGGTGTTTATCATTTTATTGTTGTGCTTGCCTTTGTAATTGTTGACATGGGTTAAGATTCTTTTAGGATGAACTCTATAGTTATTTTTTTAATTGTGTTGTTTTCAGAATATTGATTTTGGTAGGGTAGCATAGTTCTGTTCTATTCACGGGGTTCCGAATGAATCTCAAGTATCGTTGGGGAAATTTCTTAACTTGGAACAATGTTGATACACCACTGCTGGTGCAATACATGTTTGTTCTCCGTGTTAACGAGCCTTGGGCAGCATTTGACCTTCCCAATCACGGGATGATCTCCACATTCACTGAGTGTTTTGCCTTCAACTACCACCATTGTGGGATGAGTTCCACATTTGCAGAGGGTCAGTTGACATGACCTTCACATTTGCAGGCAAGTTGTCGCATTCAGGGAGGGTCGATAAACTTGACTACTGCTTTAGCAGACATTCCCCGCATTCACAGAGTTAAAAGAATAACGGTTAAATAACCTCTTCTCAAATTTCAGCATGCAGTTCAAAAAAGAACTATGACATTAGGGCGATATTTTAAGCTAAGTGACGCTGGATACATCTGGGGATCAGTGGGAATTGTTGTATGAGTGTTAGGTGTGTCTTGGGGTTGTTAATTGTCCTAGTAAAATTGTAATCTCGTCCAATTTCCTCTTTTAATCTCAATTTTTATCATCTTTTGGTTTGAATGTGGAGAGACTGTTTTGGGCCCTTTAATACACAGATTATGCCCATATAAGGGACAGATGTTCCTTGAGTTAAGTGAGATTTCGTGAGGGATTCAATTTTGTGATTCTGCAAATGAGTCCCACAATCCTATTTTGACCCAATTTTTGTATTCGAATTCTTTCATTCAAATATGGGTATCGTTTTTGCATGTCTAGATGTTCTCATCACTCATTTGATAGTGGTGGCATCATTTGGAGTCCCTTCAAGAAGGAGAAGTTTCGATTTAATTGGAGGTTCAAGTGCAGTTTCATCCTCGAGATAGGTTATGGTTTCTTTTCATTTGACTTGGCTTAGTTAGGTTATATATATATATATATATATATATAACATAAAAAAGACAAGACAAATGAAAAGAAAAAATAATATGATTATGCCCATATAAGGGACAGATGTTCCTTGAGTTAAGTGAGATTTCGTGAGGGATTCAATTTTGTGATTCTGCAAATGAGTCCCACAATCCTATTTTGACCCAATTTTTGTATTCGAATTCTTTCATTCAAATATGGGTATCGTTTTTGCATGTCTAGATGTTCTCATCACTCATTTGATAGTGGTGGCATCATTTGGAGTCCCTTCAAGAAGGAGAAGTTTCGATTTAATTGGAGGTTCAAGTGCAGTTTCATCCTCGAGATAGGTTATGGTTTCTTTTCATTTGACTTGGCTTAGTTAGGTTATATATATATATATATATATATATAGTATTTGATCGTTAGGGAGGTTTAGGATAAGAATTTAGATTTACATGATCCTTTAATTATATTTTTACCATTTAAGGTTATTGAGATTAGCGTTTAGTTGGTAAGCCTTAGTCTAGGTTGATCATTTGCATAGGCTGTAGCTATAGAATCCTTATAGACTGTTAAGTTTGAATACAAGTTATAATGGTATTAGTTATGTTGGGATAAGTGATAACGCTCAAATTACCCTAAATACAATTAGAAGAGTAATCGGTCGTTAGCAATAAAAATACCCAACAAAGAGTTGGGGTTGAATTCCACAAGGAGTGGTTTAAGGATGAGAACTCAACTAGGAAATTAAGAATGCAAATTTAATCATTGTAGTACCTTAGAAGAATTGGGTGGATAATTTCACAAAATTTACGAAGAGTGTTTTAGTATCAATTATTACAATTAAACTAAAAAAAATAGGGACTTAACATGTAAGAGAAGATCTAGGGGTGTGGGGATTAGTATTGATGTCAAATAGGGGTACAAGTGTTTAGTCAATAGAGCTATACAAACTTGAATATGCTAGGTAATCTTCAATGACACTAGTCTCCATTCGTTCTCATAGCATCATATAATAAAATTTCCTTTCGATCTAATCTATGTAAAAAAAAAATACCCCCATTACCTTGGGGGATCTCTCTTTTGATTAGATTTGACAACAAGAGATGAACCATATTTCTCTTTCGAGCAAACCATAGAAATCAAACCTAAATTGCATGTACCAAGTTATTCACCCACTTCAATTGATCTCTTTCGAGCATCAATCGAAGATGTAGACTAGGATTAAATTTGCAACATTAACCCATGAATTAACCCCACGCTAAATATCCTGAATCCATGGATGAACATTAATAAAATAGAGCAAAGCACAACACCAAATAGTTAGAAATCAACAACAATCTTCAATACCCACTTCATGTTTTATTCACAATTGTCAGTTACAAGAGTATTTGAAAAATCCAAAAACTAAGTAAAGAATCTAGTTCTTCATACCAAAATAAAGTATATTAGAACACTGAATTTTGGAAAAGTAAAATCTCTAGATCCTGACATCTCTATTTTCTCTCTCTTTTGGGCTATTTATAGTTTCCCCAAAAATTAGCTCAAAATTCTATACGCGACTCACTCGGCGACGTTAGTCAGGCTCGCTTAACTCATTTGGCGGATCACCATTTTCTCTTTAGCTCACCCTTATTTTGCTTCAAGCTTTAGGTGTTTGAACCTTTCATCTTTCACATTCAACGGATAACCGATTACCACCTTGTTCGCTCATATTTTCAAATCATCACACAACTTAGTTTATGCAAGATTTGAATGGTCTTTTCAGGATTGTATTAGGGCAGAGAGTAAAGATATAATCAATTTGGCTCAGTGGCTTCACCTTTTCAAAGAATTTTGTACTCATCTTCACCTCTTCTCAAGTTTTTTTTTCATATTTTTACTTGGAGACTGAAACTTCAATTTTCCATTCAATTTATTGGACACCCCTTTTATTTCATCACAACCTTATTTTTCATTTCATCTTCAAGCTTTAGTTCAAACATAGTTTTTTTTATAAGGATGAGTTTCTTCTTTTTGCAACAAACTTCAAAGTTGAGTCCCACTTTTACTTGGTTTTCTTTCTTCCTTTCTTTCCACACCCCCAACTTAGGAATTTGTCTTAAGTTGTGTATTCAAATAAACCAATTCTTATATAAGGATTTATGGATGAGAAGTTAGGGATGTATTTGGTTCAAGATGTTTCAACAAGGTTTAAAACAAATGGTTTAGGATCAAATAGTGACAATATGAATGTACACCCTCACAAGGTAGAAACAAAAAGGTATGAATATTTGGGTTTCCACTCAAAATATGTGCCCAAGATCATTTCTTGCATTCACCAAGGTTATATAATTAAACTAACAAGGAAAATTCTAGGAATGAACAAGCATGCTTTAAAGTAAGACCTCGCCACACATGGAACAACAAACCCAGTCATTTAGCATAACACTACAAATCAAGAAGCGTGCATACGATATTCGTTCCATGTCTCACATCAATACACAACTAGTCAAAACAGGAATAAAAAATATCATTCAAAAGTAAAGTCACACCGATTTCTTTTTGCCACATCAACATAATACACATCTCTCATCATGAGTAATATTCAAGACATCGATATTTGACATAATCAATGCTCAAATTTCAATAATTAAAACAAAAGCCAAAACTTAAAACTCATGGAGAAATACTAAGACAGATAAAATGAGACAAAAACCAAAATATCATAAAGAAAATCAACCTACTACAATATCTCAAAATATAAATAAAAATAACAAAATACAATCCAAAAAGGGGAATATAGCAACAGGCACAAATATTGATGTCCACTCCAACTTGGTGATACACCGAGTAGGTTTTGGTGAGCTAAGACAAGTCTGCCGAACAGGCGGTTCGGTACTTACTTGGAGATTTGCCAAATCACTTTGGTGAGATAATACAAGCCCACCGAACAAGTAATTTTCAGCCAGTGTCTATTTTCAGAATTTCAACACCAATACGCAACAATACTCCATACCCAATTATTTTTACAATCTACCCACGTGCTTTACTACCCATATGTACTCAGACTTCCCCCTGATTTCAAAATGTATTGCCCAAATTCACGATATGCCCTTAAGAAATTAATCACTTTACCTATCATTGGGAAAATTCAAGTCTTCGGGGTAACACCGGCTAATCATACTACACTCACATTCAATTTAAACAAGAACCAACACAAATAAGGATTCAATTTCAATATTAAACCTTAATAGGGTATTTTAACAAGTTCAGGAACAAAATCAATTATCCTTACTTATGGGCACAATTCAATACTATGCATTAAGCACTACCCACGCAAATTAGACAGTAATATATCAACATTAATACCAAGCCCATATAAAAAAATCATCGTTTATCTCAAATAACAAGATAAAACTTGAAAACTAACCTCAGATATTTCTAACTAAGCACAAAATTGAGGGGAATAAGCCTGGGATCCTGAGGCAAGAACTCCACCACAATCCAACCAAGTAAAATAACGCAATTGAGGTAAGAAAAGCACAAAAATAAAGGTATGAGGAGTTTGGGAAGAAAATGATCTCAAAGAGATGAAAGGTTTCCTTTAGAACTTGAAAAGACTCTTAGCCTATTTAACTTAGCCACACTCAGCGGTCTGCGACTTACGTCACCGAACACATTCAGTGAATTGTTGAAGAAGCTTATGATTGTCGATGAGGCCTAAACGAATACCAAACCTAAAGGTCGATTTGGAAAACTTGATGGAGTCCGCTTTATGCACGTCGGTGGATCACTGATTGTTCCCTATACGCCGAAGTTGATAGTACTATTTTTTTCAATGTTTAGCATAGATGGCGAACATGAAGAAGTCCACACAATGAATTCGATGGATCGCCAACATGGTTTTGGCATCACCTAAGTTACTTTTCTACCATTTTGACTTTTTTTCAACCAGTACTCACAACACAAGTTATTGAAGCAATAAAATAAATGTGGGTTGTCTCCCAAGAAGCATTTTATTTAACATCATGTCACAACACAATTCTCACCTCATCAGGATTCATTTTTGGGATTTGGGAGGGTGTCACTTGGCAATGTTCCCTTTTTCCTTGGATTGAGATAGGTGGATATCTGACACATTTGAGTTTATAGTTGCTTTATAGACACCAAATGAGAAGTAACTACTTGAGTCAAGGTGGAGAAGTAATTTTTTTAAAATCCTTCAATACCTTGTCGGATCCTTCAACCTTGTTGAAGATCCTTATAATCATTTCTTCAGTTCGGTTTCCTTCTAGTCCAGCTAGTTCTTTTGGTTTTGGGTGATCATGATAGTTACATACCTATCTTTTTCAGCTTTCATATCTCTGTAATTGCAACCTCAATCTCTCCAATCCCTCCAACTATTATCTCGATCTTTGTTCCAACCTTGATTCTCACCCTGTCTTGGGTAGTTAGGATGAGAACCCCCAAATTAATTTCCCTAGTAGTTCACTTCTTCATTGTGTATTGCCTCAAACTTGGCATCTTTTGGGCACTGCCCTACTTGTTCCAACAAAATTTACCATTTTTTATCCACCTCTCATGACATATTTGGATAGCAAGTCGAGTTGGGTCATTATTTTAGCCATGTTTTCATCACGCTTGTGATCCTTATCCATTTTATCTTTGATTGTTCCCGCTATTGTTGAGAAGATATTTGATCCTGTCTAGTATGCCATGTTTGGTTCACTTTTGTCATATCATCTAGCAACAATATTGATATATCAAATGATTATCACATCCGCCCACCTTGGATAAGTTGTTCATCCAAGCCCGTGTTGACTGAAAAAATTGTGTGGAACACCATGTGTTTGACATTGTAGAACCAATTTTCCGAAGTCGTAACCATGTTTCGTGAAGAGGTTCACCTCCCACTTTTTTAGAGTTTTGGATGTTGTCCCTAAGTTCAACAATTTTCGAGGGAGGATAGAATCTTTCTAAGATAGCTTCATTCAACTCTTCCCAAAAAGTGATAAAATCATTTGGTAATTATGCCAACTATCTTGCGGCCTCCCCCCATCAAAGAAAAGATGAATAATTTCAACCTTATGGACTCCAGAGAGATGTTCTTGAACACGAAAACCCACATATATCCATAAAATTTCAATGGTGTTCATGAGGGTCTTCATGAGACAATCCTCCAAACATTCTTTTCTTTTGGAGCAACTATAGCATTGTTCTGGTTACTTGTAACATCGCCCTCCCTTTTGTCGGTGGTAACCGGATAACTCCATTGGTTGCAATGACATTCATGTGCATTTTCTTTGCGTCACCCATGTTGTCGTTTTGCCCACAGTGACTATCATTGTCACTACCATTATCACTGATATTAAGATATGCAAATCGACAACACAACAATTCCAAGCAACAAACTACTACAATTTAATAAGTTTACAAACGAATTTCACTAATTGAATTCTTAGCCACCATTCCCCGGAAGTGGTGGTATTTTTAATAACGCTCAAAGTAATCTAAAAAACAAACTAAAAAAGTAAGTAATCATTGTCAACAAAATACCCACCTAAGAGTCGGGGTCGAATCTCACAAGGAATGGTATAATGATAAGAATTCAACTAAGAAAACAAGAATTTGGACTTGTTCATTATAGTAGGTAAAGACAAATGGGTGGATGATTCCACCAAATTTACTAAAAGAGTTTGTAGTATCAAATGCAACAATTAAACTAAACTTTAGAAATTTAAGAAATTAACAAGTAATCTAAGGGTGCGGGGATTGGAAATCGATGTCACATAGGGGTAATTGTGTTGCTTAATAGTTCTAAACATTCATGGATAGGATGGGTCATCTTCAATGACACTAATCTTCTTTAATTCTCATAGAAATCTCCTTTTGGTCTCATTTATGTTCATAACTAAATAACATAATACCTTACGATATCTCTGTTTGGAGTAGAGTTAGGGCTAATAGATTTTAACTATATTCCCTCTTTCAAGAAAACTATAGACATCATTCCCAAATTGCATGTATTAAACTATTTACCCACTTCAGTCAATCTCTTTTGAGCATCAATCAGAGATCGAAAAAAGGATTTAGTTCTAAACCTAAATCCATAAGTTAAACTCATGCTAATTAGCCTAAATGTATTGATGAACGGTAATAAAATAGTGCAAAACAAAATTGCACCCCTAGACTTGGAGTTTTAACCATCTTTCATAAAAAGTAAAGAAATAATACCTATCATGATAGCAACCATGAATTTTATGATACTAAGAAATTATAATCAACACCCACTTTGATTTCAACTTTAAATTGCCAACAAAAAGTAAAATTGAAAAGCCCAAAACTAAAGATGTTCTTCACAAGGTGAAATATCTCATACACAAAAGCTCTCAACATATTCTCTCTAAAAGCTTTGAAAAATTCTCTACTAAGAACTCTTTTTTCTCTCTCTCCATTTGGTTATGTATAGTTTCCCAAAATTCAATCTGTGACCAACTCGGTGACATTAATCGGGCTTACTCAAAATGATCGATGGGTCACCGTCTATTCTTCAGCTAGACTTTTGATTTCTTCATATTTCAGGTGTTTGAACCTCAGTTGGTGATCTCATTTAAGTTAGCCTTTCCCATTTGCAGACAGCCGATTACCACCCTTGTTCGCCTTTTAAGCTTTCGTATTTCATCCAAGTCCTATCACCTTAGGTGATGATCATCCTATTCGCTATTCAATTTTGGCAAGTCACCGTTTTGCTTTAGGTTCGCCAACCTGCCTCAATTAAATTACATTTTGAGCACTGTCACTTTGGGAGAGGTTGTGCCAATTGGGCGATCCACCTTTTTAGTTAGGCCACTTTCTAGTATGGAGTTTACACTTATTTCAATGTTCTTCGCCTTTCTTCCAAGTAGTCACCCTCTCATTTTCTTTTATACTTCATGGCTGCAAATCATAAAATATCATAAGAATAGGACATAATACCGCATTAAGGACACTAATTGTTGAACTAAAAAGGCCTCAAATGAGTATAAAACTACCACTCATCAAGGCCTACATTAGAAAATGCCTTATTCCTACTTGCCAGACCAAGGAAGTTACAAATGAAAAAAGATATTAAATAATGGAGATATGGTATGATAATCCGTTGTCTAATAGCGTGAACCATATTTGTGAAAATCTGGGGTCAAGGGTAAGGGTTAGGAAAGCACACACATGTATACCAACCAAATTTCATGGTGAAATTTTCTATTTGGATGATCAATCACTTAGAAGATACCTAACTTACCAGCATATCATGCTAAACACTAGACAATGTTACCAATATTAGGTTAATTGCGTTAAGAAATAATGGGAATCACATATACCCTAGTTTCATCTTGTATTCCTTTTACAAAACATTTAATCATGTTTACTTGGTTACTTGTTACCGAGTTCAGTCAATTAATATTTGTGTTACAAAAGGCCCCTTTTACAGAAAAATCTGACTAAAAGTATAATCAACCATTAATTAGCCTAAGTCTAGACCTCATTCCTCACGGGATCAACCCTAACCTTTGTTAGGTTCTTTATCTGAAAAACATACGCTTATACTTCTTTAGAGAGGTGTAATTTGGGCATATAGACAGGTACACAAAATTGCTATGACTAATGATAATATAACCCAACAAATCTAGAGCTGGAGAATGTGTGTCCTAGACCTCGAATCGTTGATAGGCATCCCAAAGTAACCAATAGAGCCAAGCCAATATATATTAACTCCATTGAGGAAATACGTCTGAACCACAGACTAAGGCTTATAATCATATGACTAGACCTTGTATCTGTGACCAATAATAGAGTTTTGTAAGCATACCTTGAATCTGCAATAACTAAAGGTTTTCGTGAAGGATCACATGTCAAATCATCCTCATTGTGCCACGATGCAATGCTGTCCACTCCAAAGTTATCAAAACAATACTCCAAGCTTGAACCAAATCAAATTTGTAGTCTACGTTAAAACCCTATTGGAATCTAACGTAATATATCTGAAATCACTTCGTAATACCTGATTTCAAATGGCAATAAAGGTCTCATCCCCAAAATAGCAAACAACGAATCTGCTCCAATAGAAAAGACTGAACTCCCACATAGGACGACACCTACCTTGAATCTAAAATATGAAGACGAATCATCCAATTACCTAAAGACTGTATGCCTAAACCAAAAGGCCTCTCCACAGTATAAAGAAAAGTCTAGACTACTCATACTCAACACCTTGGATCAAGGTGTCCTCTAGTACACTCTCCTTGTTCAGATTGTATAAAATAGAGAGGTCGTAGTCCTCAAGAGCTCAATCGATCAGTGTTGTGTCAGATTAAGGTCCCTCTTGCTCATAATGTACTAAAGACTCGTGTGGTCCGTGTAGACCTCATATAGAACTTAATTTAAGTAGTGCCTCAAAATTTTAACCACAAAAACTATTGTCGTAAACTGCAAATCATGAATGACATTGTTACGCTCGTGCACCCTAAGATTCCTCGACACATAAACTATAGGCCCCATTATATTAATACATAACCCAAACTAATGTTTGGTGCGTCACAATACACCTTTAAGCCATAACCCTCAACTTGAAGAGTCAATAAAAGAAAAGTAGTAAGCTATTTCTTGAGCTTTTGAAATCTAAACTCACACTCCTAAGACCGTTCAAATGGAACATCAAGGTGAGTCAACCGGGTCAAAAGTGATGCAATGGTGGAAAAGCCCTCCACAAACCGTTTATTGTAGCCCACTAATTTGATAAAGCGTTGATATTTAGTAACACATGTGGGCCTAGCCTAATCATAAATATCCATAATCTTCGTCAGATCTACCATAATGTTGTCCTTGGACACAACGTGTCCTGAGAGTTTTATAAACTTAAGCCAAAACTTGCACTTTGCGAAATTGCATGAAGTTGTTGATCTCTCAATATATGGAGCGCAATCCTCAAATGTTGATCATGCACTCCTTGGCTCTATGAGTATACCAAGATGTCATCAATGAATATAATGATAAAGGTATAAATGTAAGGCCTTAACACATGCATCATCAAGTCCATAAAGGCAACATAGGCTTTAGTCCACCCAAAAGACATCACTCAGAACACATAATGCCGTAATGAGTCCTAAATATGGTATTTTATAACACTCAAACTACGCCTCAAAACTAACCAAAAGAGTAGTCGGTAGTCATAAATAAAAGTACCCAACTAAGGGTCGGGGTCGAATCACTCACATAACAAATTGTCAGCGATTATAAAGATAAAGGCTAACTAGATATTAGCTTGAATCAAAATATACAAGGTACAAAATTATTAGTCAATTTAGCTAACACGAGCCACAATGATATTAAGAAAGGAATGTATGGGAATTGGGAACTTCAAGACCTAATCAAAATTTAATGATCCATTGCAATTCAATCCAAACTTATTCAATAATACGTAGGCCAGGTCATCATACGTTAATCATAATATCGTTTTGGTTTCAAAGGACTATTTCATGACATCTCCTTTCGATCTCAATCATGTAATTTAACAAAACAACCTAAAGCTTAACTTAGACCTCTCTTTCAAGCAAGTCTTGCATTCAACAATGAAACCCCAAATTTTCTCCTTTCGGTCTCAAATTCAAGATTCAATGCTAAGATGTGATTATCAATCTAATTTTCCACTTCACAGATTCTATTTTAAAGCAACCCACGAAGATTAGACACTAAAATTGAGTGTGCACTTTCAACCCATAAATTCAAACATGAAAACTAAATTGGACATATTTCATGAAATCAAACATGGAAACAACGAATTCCAAAAACAATAGAGCAATAAATCAAATACCGAAATAGCTTTGTCTATTTCTATCATAAAAGCCCCAATTGCACACACACAATTATACCCACCTTTATAGCAATTAAGAAGAAGGAAATGAAAATGGGTAAAAGAAATTTGCTAAGATAGAATACAATCTTCGAATCTGCAAATGAAATGTGAGGCAACTTGCCTTCAGTGTCTCAACACCAAGAGTAAGATCTACAAATTAGTCTTCAAAATAAGCTAAGAGATGAATAACTATCCTAAAATATGATATGGAATGTTGCATAGATGAAAAATGACTATTGATGAGTATAAAAAGGGTTTTGACAATCAATTTGGTGAAATTCTCAATCTGACCAAGCACTAGGCATCTTACCCTTTGCGGTCAGTACTACTAGCTCACCCAATTACAATGAGTAGTGTTGCTAGGTCACATGATTGTGAGATTTGTATAGCTTAAGCAATGCTACAGAGACCTCTGTATCACGCGGTCACGATAAGTAATTCTAAGTCAATTATACTTTCTTCCAATTTGACCTCTTATTGCTCTAATTCCACTTGGTTTCTTTAAATATCTTCTAAATCTATTCTACATTTTATTTTCCTACAAATATGAAGAAAACCACATTTAAAGGACCTATTCTAAACAAAAGCAAGCCAAAATAACTAAGAAATGATCCTCCAATGAATGGAAATTCACCACTCATCAGGATGTCCATTGCCCTAATCCTCAGCTGATAGAATCTCAAATCAATTATCGAAAACACTACGACACGGTGCAGCTTGTCAAAAAACTTATTAATACGAGGCATAGGGTAACTATGCCTTACCGTCACCTTATTTAGTTGTATGTAGTAAATACAAAATTGCATAGATCGATCCTTCTTCTTTATAAGCAGGTTAGAGGCACCACAAGGAAAAATATTATGCTAAATGAATCCCTTACCTAAGAGATCCTGAAGCATAACATTGAGCTCCTTCAGCTTGGGAGCCATCCGATATGGTAGAATAGAAATAGGATGAGTGCCCGTCTCAAGGAAAATGGAAAAATCAATACCACGCTCTAGGGGACAGCTAGGTAAGTATGTAGGAAACACAACTATGAACTTGCAAACTATATAGAATGAATCGATCGAAGGAATCTTCCTACTCACATTCTGCACATAAGCCAAATAATATAAGCATCAGCTAGCAACTAACCTATGGGCTTTAATAAAAGAAGTATCTCCAACCAACGTGTACTACAATACCATACCACCGGTGGGATACCAAACATGGGTAAGTTAATGGTCTTGGATAAACAATCCAAGACCACAATATAGGAGGATAACTAGACCATGCTTAGATAAGATCAAAATCCAATATATCAAATACAATAAGGTCAAATCGGGTGTTACACCCCTTGATAGTCACCAATTAAGATTGAAACAACTAATCCACTATTAAAGACTGAACCACGTAGGTCGACACACAAAATGATGCTTCCAAGGGCTATGATATCATACTTAATCATGAAGAATAATACACAAACACATATGAAAAAGTAGATCCCGAATAAGATAAAGTCGAGGTGGACTGATGGCATAAAAAATATCTATGATAAAAGTATTGGTGTCGCAGGCTTTTCCCTTACTGGGTTTTGATAAAAATAGGATTGGCTACCTCTACCTTGAGCATCTGACCTAAAACTAGACTTTCCTCCCAGGGGTCAATCCCATGCTTCTTGATAACTACATCTCTGATCTTGGCCGTCATCACTGCCTCTAGCTGGAGAGGCTACCACTGCAACTAGCCTAGCCTAGTGTGGAATAGATGCAATCATCCCATGCCAGGGACAGTCCTAGGACCAATGATCAAGCTCCCCATATTCATAAAAACCCTTTGAAACTCATCCTACAAAGTATCAGCCACTACAACCTTAAGAACCTCTTAAAATTTTACCCATACCAGCATCACCCTGGTTGTACTAGTCACGGTTTGAAGCCTTAGTGAGACGTTAATTTGCTGGCTACATTTACCTTGTTGAAACCATTGGTGTGGCCAATCGTATGAGTTCTTCTGCCTAGAATGGGACCCATTGTAACTACCATGCTGCCAAGTCCTCTTATTGTTGCCCTTATAGGCCTCGCAATGGAGCTACTCCATAGTACGGTCAGGATCAACTACCTCAAGAAAGGAGTGGCCTACTGTAACCACAGATTGGATCTCAATATTCAAATGAACTTTCAACCCATGAATAAAGCAATGAATCCTCTCATACTCGGTAGGTAATATCATTGTACCATGGCGGAAGAGCTCGTGAAACCTCATCTAATACTCTGACTCAATCATAGAGCCTTGTTCCAACATTGTAAATTGATCACGGAGTCTATCTCTAATGTTCCACGGGACAAACCTGGCTTAAAAGGCCTCAAAGAACCCAACCGAAGAAATTTAAAGTGACCCATCTGGACAAGTATACAAGTAAGAATGCCACAACTGCTTGGTTAGCCCATCAAGCAGATAAGAAAGAGAAGTCGACCCTTCTAGAATCCACTAGTCCCAATGTATTTAGCCACTCACGGATAGTAGTAACAAACTCTTGTGCATCCTTTCTGATTTCCCCCAAAAAACCTCAGAGGTGATAGTCTTTGAAACACTCAAATCATCTTGTGATGCTTAAGACACATAGCTCCGACCACAATAATAAGTTTCTGATTCACGAGAGCTAGTTGAACTTTAACCTAGGCAACTATTATTGAAGGTTGACCTTGTAGTGATAATGGAGATGTAGTTGGAGCATGTTGCACATCTCTTAAGACTTAAGTAAATTATTAAAGGCCACCTAAAGCTCGAGAGCCATAGTTGTTTAAACTAAAGGCCATGTCGGCTGAGGCTCCTTTGTAGGCTCTGAAGTCCTCTACCTTTCACAGGTTTGTATTGTAGCCATAATATGACATCAAGGTCATCCTATTCCCCTAAGTTGGGGTTCTATCAATGATAACGCTCAAACTACTCTCTAAAAAGAATCCAACTAGTAAGCGGTCGTAGTCAATCAAAATACCCAATGAATAGTCGGGTCAAATCCCATAGAGAATGATATAGCCTAGATATTTCTATCAAGAAATTTGGAATGTAAATCAATTCAATTGTAGCAATAAGAACATTTGGGTGGATGATTCCACCAAATTTACGAAAAGGATTTTGTTATCAGCAGTCACAATTAAACTAAGATTTCAGAAATTCAATTAGTAACAAGTAATCTAGGGGTGCGGGGATTGGAAATCAATATCACATAGGAGTAATTGTGTTGCTCTAGTATTTAACATTTATAGATTGGCTAGGTCATATTCAATGACATTAATCTTCTTTCTATCTCATAGCATCAATTCATAGATTCTCCTTTCGGTCTAATTTATGTGCATAACTAAATAACTGAATAACTTACACTATTCTCTCTTTCGATTCACAAATACGGTAAAACTATCCAAGTCATATTCTCTATTTTCAAGAAAATTTTAAACATCAAACCTAAATTGCATGTATCGAACAAATTATCCACTCCAATCAATCTCTTTCAAGCATCAATCAAAGATCAGAAGTGGGAATTATGTTTGCAACCTTAACCCATAAATTAACCCCATGCTAACTAGCCAAAATTCATGGATGAACAATAACAAAATAGAGCATAGCAAAATACTCACTATATTAAATCAACACGCAACCCCATGATTGCACCCGTGGACGTTGGAGTTTTAGCCACCCATCACAAAGTGTATGGAAATTAAGCCTTGCATGAAAGTAGGCATGGGCCATGTGAAATTAAGAAAGTACACGCAAAACCCACTTTGTATTCAACTTCAAATTGTTAATTACAAGAGAAAAAGTTAGAAACCCCAAAACTAAAGTATTCTTCACAAAGTAAAGTGTTTCTCTTTCTAAAAAAAATTAGAACTCTCTAATAATTTTTGCACCCTTCTTTCTCTATCTTTTGGGATATTTATATTTTCCCAAAATTTGTAGAAAATTCAATGTGTGACCTATTCAGCGATGTTAGTCAGGCTCGCCAAGCACATTCGGTGGATCGCCAATTGCTTTGTAGCTCGCCTTTCTCTTGCTTTAAGCTTTCAGTGTTTGAACCTCAGTCGGCGAGCTCATTCGAGACTACCTTTCACATTTGGTGGATAACTGAGTACCACATTTGTTTGCCTATTAAGCCTTCAATATTTCTCCAAATACTGTCACCTTCGGCGATGCTCATCTTGTTCACCTTTTTAATTTGGCAAGTCACCATTCCTCTTTGAGTTTGCCAACCTACCTCAATTAATTCAATTGGTGTGGATTGTTAATTTGAGGAGGTCATGGCACTTGGGCGATCCTCCCTTCTTGTTAGGCGGTCAACAATGTGGAGTTTACACTTCTTTTCATGTTTTTTGCCGGTCTTCCAAACATTCATCCTTGCCTATTCCCATATATTTCATCGCTGCAAATCATCAAAATATTATTAGAATAGGAAATAATTAGGCATTGAGGAAACTAATAGTTGAACTAAATATGTCTCAAATGAGTATAAATCTACTACTCATCAACACCCCGAACTTAAATTTTTTGCTTGTTCTCAAGTAAATCAAGAACACAATTAGTTCAACAAGGGTGTTTACAAAAAATTTCAATGAGAGCTTACATGAAAGTGCAATTACAAGACTACTCTCAATAACATGCAACATTCAATCATGATAAAAAAGCTTCAAATGTTGACTAGTTGGTATCAATCCAAGATGAAGCTCACTACATATTATGTTCTAATGCAAGACCATGTTTCAACAAATGCATTCAAGTGCCCTCACATCAATAATGATTACATGCTATAACAAAGCAAGTTCATAAAAAAGTAAGGAATCAATAAGACTCTCACTCTCCCAAAAGAAAAATACATGCAAGCTCCATCCGATAGGTTTCCCATAGTTTCAAACCATCACACAACCTAGTTCATGCAATATCTCAAAGGTCTTTTAGGCTTGTAATGGTGTTGAGGGTTAAGGTATGGTGAGTTTGACTCAGTGACTTCACCTTTTTAAAGCATTGCTACAATAATCTTCACCTATTGTCAAGTTCTTATCATTCTTTTTCATTTGAGAACACAAACTTTGACTTGTCAATCATTTCATTGGGAATCCCTTTTTATTTCACCAAACTCTCTTTTTCAATTCAATTTTTCAAATAGTGTTTATCGCAATATCTCCTTTTATTTTATAAGGAATGGTTACTTATTTTAACAAACTTCAAAGTTGAGTCTCATTTGATCTTTATTTGCTTTTCACTTGGTTTTCCTTCCTCCTTTATTTTGACAGCCCAACATAGTATTTTGGCCTATGTTAGCAATTCAAACAAACCAATGCTTCAAAAAAGATTTTGGGTGAGGAGTTAGGGGAGATTTGGCTCAAGAGGTTTCAATATGGATGTCAACTATCACGACCCAGGGGTACTACCTAGACATAACATGGCATACAAGTCCCTGAGAGGTCTCATATAAGCCACTTAGCTTTCATAACATAAGATAATAGAAATGAGCGGAAATTTAAAACATTTTTCAACCAATATCAAAGTTTTGTATCAAAAATTGGAAGTCTATTACACTTATTCTCAAACCATCAAAAACATGAATATCTTGGGACACAACCCATACAATAATGTTCAAAATATAAAATGAAAGAACATAAGAGAAATGGTGGCCAAATCCTCGAATGATATGAGGACTCACCAATCTTCAAGTCTTGTTCTATTAAGATCCTAGCCGCGTGGATGAGAGTCGAGATCACCGAACCCTACATTTGGGTATGAAATGTAGGCAAAGTTATGCGTTAGTACAAACATGTACTAAATATGATAGCTAGCATAAACATCAACATAAACATAAGAGTTAGACAATAAGGGTCATAAAGCATAATCAATGCACATAATATATCATATCAACATAGGAGGAATACTTCTTGAAGTAACCTCAATCAACCTTACTTATCATGGAAAGGCAACTCAAGAAACAATCCAAGCTCATCATTCATCATAACATAGTCTAGCATATCTTTTATAGACATGGGAAATCACCTCTTTGCCTTTCTGCAAAGGAACATGAGTAGTTGCCTCTAGTTCTTCTTAATATATGGATCCTGGGTATTCATCTCTTGTCCAGCATACATATGGATCATGGGTATTCACCTCTTGACCAAATCATATCTTAAAAACATGGGGGAGTCACCTCTTGTTCAACTTTAAGGAATAAGGGTAATCACCTCTTTATTCTACTTCATGGAATACGGGTAATCGCCTCATATCCAACTCATTTAGAGGTCATGGGTAATCGCCTCTAGCCTCATCAATATCTTAATCATTAGCATTAGATTCATTTTAGGTAAGCAATCCTTTCAACCAAGAATCATTCAAGGTAAGAAAACCTTTCACATGCATAACATAAGCAATTCATGTGGGAACTATTCCTTCCACATCAATTACATCAATAGTCAACAATTGACAACATAAGCTTTACTCTCAAAGCACTATATCTCATAGTCATTCTATATGCTCAATCTCAAGCAATTCAATATCATAATCATCTCATAAGATTCAATCTCAAAGCAATCCTAATCATGATTCATTATATAGGGTTCAATTCTAATATATCTCATCAATCCTAGATTGTGTACACCTAAACCCAGAAATTCTCCTTTCATGGCATAAAACCTATTTACATCAATTTCATCTTTCTAGACATGGGTTAGGCATGGGTACATGTAAATTCATCCTAAAAATATGTTTTCCTATCATTTCAATCATAAACAATCATCACTCAATCAGTTGGTTCAACATTCATCAATACCCATAATATTGGAAGAAAACCCTAACTCAAATTGGGGAATTTCATCTTCTCAATTGGTGATTCTTAGGGACTCCATGGAAGAAAGGATTTCATGAATGCAGAGCCATAATACCTTTATTACAAATCCCACAAATTCTTGAGGAATGGAAACTTGACCTTGATCCTAGCTCAAACTCTTTCTTCCTCTTCTTTAAGTTTTAGAAAGAGAAATATATGACATGAAGGCTTTAGGAGTTCTTTTGGTGAATTTGAGAGAATGAGTTGAATGAACTAATTTGAGGGTTGTAATCATTTATATAGGGGTCCTAGACATAGGCAAAATGATGTAGTATCAATATAAAATAATTAGGAAATGACCTAACTACCCCTTAAAATAACCACCAGCTGCTGACCCACAGACTGACCGATAGACTGTGATCTGAATGACGGTCCGTCCTGGTGGTACGTCGATTGAGGTCAAAAACCTTGAAGTTAGGGTCGTAGACCATGGACCCTGGACCACGGAGCATGGTTTGACCAACGGTCCGTTGGTCAGGCTGTGGTTCCTGGACCTCTGGACAGATTTGGGTGCCCAGTCCACGGACCCCCACCTACGGTCCATCATCCAACCCATGGGCCATGGGTGGCTGATGAGTTAGAGATTTGGACTCATTTAGGGCTTTGTTTATATAGATTTAGTGTCCTTAAATGCTTATTTTGTACCAATAACCGATGTAAAACCCTTGATTTTTAGGAATATGAATTGACGAACAAAGCAAGGACACTAACAAGCAAAAAGCAACAAAATAGGCTGAAAGGATGAAGGAAGACAACCTGGTGATTTCCAAGTTCACTTGGCGACTCACCGAATGGATATCTGACCACCTAAAGTTCCAGTGCGCCAAGTCCTGAGGGAAGAAATCAAGTTATCGATAGAAAAGAGTAGTCGGTGGATCACTGAGTAGTCCCGCGATGCAGTACTAGATCGCCCAAAGTTACAGACCTTGAGGATGCTGAATACCAAGGCAAAAAGGGCGATGGAAGTGACCAAAGGGCGGCTCGCCGAGTGGTTCGTCAAGCCCGACTTACTTCGCTGAGTGACACTTCACATCACATTTTTGGCGACTATAAATATATTTTTGAACATTTAGTTTAGTATCAAATTTAACAATTTGGCTAGCAATTACTCTTTATAACATTTTTGGAGACAAGTTTTCTCTAGTTTTTCCTAAGTATTGAAGAATTGAAGTTTTTCACTTTTGAGAAATTGGAAGTGGGTGTTGGAGATTCTTCGAATTGGATTAATGTAAGGACAAATCACTCTTACCCAGTTGTGGATAATCAATTTGGTAACTGCTTTTATCTATTTGTGATGTCTAGCTAAAACCCCAATTCTTAGGGGTGTGATTATGGGCTGATATAGTTTATGGGTATTTCTAATTGTTAGTTTAAATTCTATTTAGAAGTGAGTTTAATCATTAATTGTGGTTTAATTTAAGAATTGTAGTTGCAAATGCAGTTCTAGCTTTGTGTTCTTGGCTTGCTCGAGAGAGATGTTCTAGAACTAAGGGTTTTGATTGATGGTTTGTGGGTATTGGGTTGACCTGGGTTCAGCTCGAGAGAGTGAATCCGAAACACGATTCTACACATTCAGCTTGAGAGAGTGAATGGATTAAGGGGTGGTCTGGTCTTATTTCGCATGCTTGTTGATGTACAGTAGAAATCAACTTGATTCGGGGTAAATTGTTCGAGAGAAAGTTTACATTCCCTATAGCCTAGCTTACTTACTAATATCTAGCTATTTACTAATAGTTGCAATTACCAATTTATCCATATTAGCCTATAATCGATCACATCCCAAGAACCTATCTCATTATTGTTATTTCATGTTGTTTGCCGCTGTTTGTAGTTGATAATTAAGACCAAAACCCCCATTTGACATTCGTGTCACCTCCTGATTTGAATAATGTCTTTATTCGATAATGTTTATTCCTATGACTGATTTCACCATGTTCATACTTCCCAATTGAATCTTAAACACGTACCACTCCCTTAGGGATTTGACCCTAACTCATTTAGTTGGGGTTTATACTGATTTATGATCGTTGAACAACTAGAATTGATGAGGTGAGCTTGAAACATATATCAAAATGGCACCGCTTCCAAGGAGTGGTGTCATTTGAGATTCTTTTTTTGTGAAGTTGAATTTTTTTCTTTTTAGTTGTAGTTGAATCTACTCACTTTTAGTTTTGGTTTTCGTGTTGCTTCTTTAAAACATAGGAATTGAGTGTCAACAGAAACAATGGTAGCCAAGTGGGCCACCAAGATGTCATCGGAAACCTAAATGATGTCAATGAACCGAATGTCAATGACCCAAATCTAGTGGATACAGTTGGTGCCATTCGCTTGCCTCCGGCTGAAGGAAACGTTGTGTTCCACATGACAAGCACCATGCTGCAGCTCTTGCAATTGAAAAGGTTGTTTAGTGGGTTAGCTCATGAGGATCCCTATGAGCATATAAAGAACTTTGTTGATATTTGTGGGCCATTCTCTTTTAAGAACATATCCCAAGAGTCGGCCCGATTGAGGTTATTCCCATTTACTCTAATGGAAGAAGCATGTAAGTGGTTGGCTGAGTTGCCAAGACATTCTATCACTTCATGGGAAGAGCTTGTCACTGCATTCCAAGTGCGATTTTTCCCTCCTTCGAAGATGATGACACTTAGGGACAACATCCAAAGCTTCAAGCATTTAGAGGGTGAGCAAATCCATGAGACTTGGCTAAGATTTAAGAAGTTTTTGCTGCATTACACAACTCATGGATTGCCTGACAACGTTTTGCTGCAATACTTTTACCGAAGCCTTGATTCGGTGAACAAGGGAGTGGCTGATCAACTTTCTCTGGGAGGTTTAATGCAACAACCTTACATTATAGCAGCCCAACTCTTGGATGGTATGACCAAATTAACCGGGCATGGTACACACGTAAAGATCAGGTCTCCCCTCTCACTTTTAAATTAACGAAAGAGTAGCTTGAGAAAGATCAAGAGAGGGACCAAAACATGGCAAAGATGATGACCCAACTTGACATTTTGGCAAAAAATGTCATTAGAGCTGGTGAGGAGTGTCAATGTTATGGGTGTGGGTTGTGTAAACCCCGATGAGGCTAAGTTTGAAGCATTGTACAATGAGGAAGTAAACTTCCTAGCCAACCAAAGAGGAGGTTATCGTGAAAACTACCCAAGGCTGGGTGGTAACCAAGGTTGGAACAGAGATGAGGGTTGGAGATATCGGGATAGAGAGTGGCGCGATTGTAACACCGCCTAGAAGGAAAGAGAAGGCGAGAGGGATAGGTATGCTCCACACCACGAGTTTTGAAAGCCCGAAGATTCTGAGGGTGGCCAGGATGAGGATATGCTCTCTCATATTCTCAATAAGGTTGAAGGGTCCGATAAAATTTTGAAGGAGATGAAGGAAGATGTATCGACTCTTAACCAGATGGTGACCTCTCATTCCGTCTCTCTTAAGAAGTTGGAGACCCAAATGGGTCAAATTTCTTCTCATCTAAACCCGAGACAACAAAGGGGGTTGCCTAATGATATTATGGCAAACCCCAAAAATGAAGTTTGAGTGGGGACTTGCGTCATGCCACGACGTTAACTAAGGCGCTTCTTGGGAGGCAGCCTAAGTTTTTATTGCTTTATTTTAATTTCGGAATAACGTGTGTTGATTGTGCAGGTGAAAAAGTGCAATGTGTTTGAGTTTGTAAAACTCGGCGGGCCCATAGACGAGTCGGCGAGTGGTTTGTCCACCGTTTGGACACCCAAATTAACTGGAGGTCCTATAAAACTCGGGAAGATAAATACCCACTCGGTGAGTCGCCGAGTGGTTCGGCGAGGCAAAATAATATCGCCGAAAGGGAGCAAACTGGATGGTTTTTAAAAGGACAAAAGTTTAAAATTTCAAACTCTTTCAAATTCCCTCACTTTTAATTTCATACAATCACACCCACACTTTAAATTTCCTATATTTTTGCATTATACTATTTTTTTGCTCATCATTCTTGTGTTCGGAGTTGAAATTCTTTGCCGCCTAGCATTTCAAATCATATTTTGGCATTAAAGGTTGGTTTTTCTGAACCCCAAACTCTTAATTAGAGGTTAAACTCAAATCCATTGTTATAGAATGTGTTGATGTGTGTTGAGCCTCTCTGAAATCATAAATGTGTACTAGTTTGTCGATTTTAATTTTGATATTGTACCTAAATTGTTGATTCCCTAAATTTCATGCTTTAAAATTGATCGTAATCTTGTGGGTTGTGTGAAATTGTTGTTGAGTCCAGTCTCGTGAAGTCTGAGTAACCCCAAATTGTGCTAAATGACGTGTTTTTCCCAATGATGGAGCGTTTGACATCATTCAAGGGCTAAAGTCGTCAAATGGCTAATTTTGTCCAAACTGAGGGAAGTCTAAGTACCCCGGTGGCATGGGTGATATGGGTCTAAGCTTAATTATGTTAGTATGTGGTTTGATTTTGTTTTTGGGGGCTGCGGGTTTGATTTTGGGAGTTGGGGTTGAAAATAGGCATGTTGGGCAGCTTGGCGACCTGGGTCGAGCTCGCCGAACCACTCCGCAGTTAACCAAAATCCCCCTTGATCGCCTTTAATTTCATAGTTTAGTTGATTTTGATTTTGTTACTTTCGGCGAGAATCTTGAGCTCGCCGAATTCACTCGGTGAATCGCTGAAAGTCTCCTTTGATCTCCCTTTTTGCCCCCAACCCCTAAAACATACTATAACTTTGGCAGGCTAGTCTGTGCTCGCCGAATGATGTCGGTGATTCTCCGAAAGGCCCCTCCCATTGCCGACATGTTATTTTTTTAGGAAATTTTTGAGCTAATATTTTTGGTGAGCTCGATCTGGCTCGCCAAAGTGATTCGGTGACTTGCTGATCAGTTCGGTGAGTCTTTCAGCAGCATGATTTCTACATTTTTCTTGGATTGTTTCTAACTCAGTTTGGTGTATTTTTGTAGATATGGCTAGACCCAAATTAGAACACCGAGACCTACTGCCCCGCAAGAGGGAAAAAAGGGAATCACTATAAATGAGGATGCAACCACATCCCGGGCAAAGGCAACGAAACTCTCTACCACAGGTGGGAAAGGCAAAGGGAAAGGCAAGGCACCTTCTTCTGCATCACCAGAGATCAGCTCCGACAATAAAGAAATATAAGCCACCCACCTCACCACTTCTGAGAGTGAGGGTGAGCACCAGGACCCTCAGGCTGCCATCTCTAAGCTTGAGGATTAGTAGTTGCTATTGGCCCGGAGAGTTGAGCTGCGATCCACGAAGATGCATGATCCGTCTAGGATCAGGGTGCCTGAGACCCATACTCCTCTTCCCATTCCAGATCAGGCTATGGTCTCGACACCACCTGCACAGGGTCCTCTTCCCCTATCTATGAACAAACTAAAGGTCGAGGGACTGAGGATGATCATAGAAGAGAAGACGCTATCTGCAGATGGAGTGATAGACATATATCCTGAGATTTGGCACACCTTGACGTCCCACAAGTTCCAGATTTTCACAAAACCCCGTGACCGTTAACTTACTTATTGGGTATAGGAGTTTTACACTGCTTACGAAGCTCTAGTACCACAAGGGAAGAAGCATGCCGCTAAATTCAAGCTGGTAGATTATGTGGTTGTCAGGGGCACAAAAGTGAAGTGTGATAGTGATGTTATCAATGCAATTATAAAGTGTACAAAGGATATTGAGGATGACTGTCAATACATGATCATGAAAAAATCATTGGAGACTATGAAAAAATGGTTGGCCCCTCTGTTGTCTGATGGTACTCCTAGGTGGATCGAGGTTGGAGCTCTCATAGAAAAGAAAGATCTCAATGTAGCAGCGAGGTATTGGTTTGGCTTCATCAGCAATTCTGTCATGCCATCCCAGAATGAGTCTATCCTCCGCCACGCAAAAGCAGCTTGTGTTGGTTGCATCATTGATGGGACAAGGCTACACTTGGGTATGATACTTGGCCAAGAAATGGACATGAGGGCAAGGCAGCGTCAGACTTCACTTCCCTTTCCGGTGCGGATCACCGAGCTGTGCAGACGAGCCTGGGTGCCGTTTGATGTGAAGAAGGATGTGGAAGTAATTCCCAAATCTTCTACCGACATCCAGCAGATTGAGGCTGAGTATCTAAAGGGTGAGGCTGAGAAGAAGAAGAAGGTAGCCCCAGTAAATCCTTCCCCGGTTGTGGACGTTGAGGTAGGGTGAGGTATTTCCATACCTACTTTTTGTGACTATATTTTGTATATATTAGGCTTTTGTTTTTTGAATTGTGTGTTGAAATTATTTTGTGGATGTTTGAGCTTATGGCTCCTTATTTTGAATAGAAATGGTTTTGACCCATCTAAAAATTTTTTTGCCACCTCTTGCTGTATTTGAATGTGGCTGTTCTTGTGCAAATTTGAGTATCGGTTATGATCAATACCGATGACTTGAATAGTGCTCTTAATCAAACAAAAATGAATGTGCGGCTACGATGAGGCCAAATAAAGTTACATAGACAATATGTGGACTTTTTGCATCTCGTTGTGACTAGCCGATTATCGAATTGAGTCTCTTATGATGAACATTGCACACTAGCGAAAGTGTGGAGTCTCGTTTGATATTGGTGCCAATGCCTTGTATGATGAGCTTACCGTGAACCTTGTGTGATGACACCTAGAACTTGCCCCATTGGTCCAGTTGACTAAGTGATGCAAGCTCTTGAAATGATCTTAGGCTTCAATTTTGAAGAGTGAAACAATTTGACAATATGCCTCTTTTGTGGCCAACCTTGTGAGATGTGTGAACTTTACTTGAACCCCCTTAGAGCCTTATCCTTATCTTGGAAGGAACTTGATGTAATTGAGACCTCTCTTTATCCGTTCACCCATAATCCTCATGAAGTGTGATTTGTTTAAATAGCCAACTTAGGCCAAAAGCCTAAGTTGTGGGTGTGGTGAAAAGAGAAGGGAAATCAAGAAGTGTGAAGAAGTCCCCCTTGATCCATAGATTTGAAAAAGATGGAACCCCTCCATATATAAAAAGAAAAAAAAAAGAAAGAAAAGAAGAAAGCAAAAGAAAAAGAATGAAAAAGTTGTGAAATAAAATGTGAAAGTTGCAAAGAAATGGGGTGTCCGGTATTCCATTGGAAGTGAATAATGGGGTGAATTTTGAGCATGAGTGTAAATGCTGAAGAAAAGGAAGGAAAGTGATGTTCATACCATAGTTCATGAGGATAGCATCCACTGAGCCTAAATGACCCTACATTTACACTCAGCCCTGTTACAAGCCTTGAAAAGACCTTTGTGATCTTGAGTGAGCTGAAGCGAATGTTGATTGGAAAACAAGGGTAGACCTATGGGTGAAGTTATGCATGCGTTCATCTTTGTGAGTGTGAGAGTTGTATGTGATTCCGAAACTGTAAATTCTTGAACAAATGTGTGTGAATATGGAATCATCTTTGTTGTGAGGGCATTTGAGTACCTTTGTTGAGCTTGAACTTGCATTTGAAGCAAGTATTGTGAACTTAAGAATCTTTGATAATAGTGAGTCACAACTTGAATCTTTGATTGCACAATTTATCCTTGCATGAGTAAGTTGAGTCTTGTTGTGTGCATTCATGATTGAGTCTTTTGTAGTCACTGTTTTGAGACTATCCTTTTTTCTAACTGCTGAACTTGAGTTTTACTTGCGGACTAAGCAAAAGTTTGAGTTAGGGGTGTTGATGAGTCCGAGATTTGGACTCATTTAGGGCTTTGTTTATATAGATTTAGTGTCCTCAAATTCTTATTTTGTGCCAATAACTGATTTAAAACCCTTGATTTTTAGGAATATGAACAAAGCAAGGACACTAACAAGCAAAAAGGCACAAAACAGGCTGAAAGGATGAAGAAATACAGCCTGGAGATCGCCAATTTCACTTGGCGACTCGCCGAATGGCTATTTGACCACCTAAAGTTCCAGCGTGCCTAGCCCTGAGGGAAGAAATGAAGTCGGCGAGAGAAAGGAGTAGTGGATCGCCGAGAAATCCCGCGTCGTAGTACTAGATCTCCCAAAGGTAGAGACCTTGAGGATGCTAAATGCCAAGGAAAAAGGGCGATGGAAGTGACGAAAGGGCGGCGCACCGAGTGGTTCGGTGAGCCCGACTTACTTCGCCGCCGAGTGACTTTTCGCAGCACATTTTTGGCGACTATAAATACATTTTTGAACATTAAGTTTAGTATCAAATTTATCAATTTGGAAAGCAATTACTCTTTAGAGCATTTTTGGAGACAAGTTTTCTCTAGTTTTTCCTAAGCTTTGAAGAATTGAAGTTTTTCACTTTTGAGAAATTGGAAGTGGGTCTTTGAGATTCTTCGAATTGGAGCATTGTAAGGATAAATCACTCTTACCCAGTTGATGGATAATCAATTTGTTAACTATTTTTATCTTTTTATGATGTCTAGCTAAAACCCCAATTCTTGGGGTGTGACTATGTGATTATGGGCTGATTTAGCGTATGGGTATTGCTAATTGTTAGTTTAAATGCGATTTAGAAGTGAGTTCAATCATTAATTGTGGTTTAATTTAAGAATTGTAGTTGCAAATGTAGTTCTAGCTTTGTGTTCTTGGCTTGCTCGAGAGAGAGAGGTTCTAGAACTAAGGTTTTTGATTAATGGTTTGTGGGTATTGGGTTGACCTGGGTTCAGCTCCTGAGAGTGAATCCTAAACCTGATTCTACACATTCAGCTCGAGAGAGTGAATGGATTAACGTGTGGGCTGGTCTTATTCCGCATGCTTGTTGATGTTCGAGAGAAATCAACTTGATTCGGGATAAATTGTTCGAGAGAAAGTTTACCTCCCCTATAGCCTAGCTTACTCACTGATATCTAGCTATTTACTAATAGTTGCAATTACCCATTTGTCCATATTAACCTATAATTGATCACATCCCAAGAACCCGTCTCATTATTGTTATTTCATATTGTTTGCCACTGTTTGTAGTTGATAATTAAGACCAAAACCACCATTTTTCATTCGTTTCACCCCTTGATTTGAATGATCTCTTTATTCGATAATGTTTATTCCTATGACTGTTTTGACCATGTTCATACTTCCAAATTGAATCTTAAACACAGACCGCTCCCTGTGGGATTTGACCCCAACTCATTTAGTTGGGTTTTATACTAATTTACGATTGTTGAACACCTACAATTGGATGAGGTGTGCTTGAAACGTGTATCAGTGGCCCTCATTGCTGGCACCTGCAACTTCTCAAATCTTGCTATTTTTCCCTCTTTCGGATCCGGGGTGTTACATCAACAAATGGTTAATGCTCAAAAAGTGCCAAAATGGTTGCACACCCTCACAAAGTAGTCACACAAATAGATGGAAATTTGGGTTCTCTCTCAAAAGTTTTGACCAAGCTCATTTCTCGCACTCACCTAGGCTAGAAAATTGGACTAACAAGGCAAATTCTAGGATTCAGCAAGCATTCTTCCAATTGGAACATTACTACAAATGACACTTCAAACACAATCATTTAGCATAGCCAAAAAATATGAAACACTTACATGTGATGTTCATTGCAATGCTCACATCAACACGCAACTACAACACAAGATTTAAAAAAATCGCTCAAAGTGTAACCACTTCAATTTCTTCTTTGCAACAAAAAACTCTATACACCATGCTCATCATGAGTACTATTTACGATATCAATATTGAATGCAATCGATACTCAAATATTTATCAATGAAAACTCAAGCATTTCAAGATTTTCAAAACTCATGGGGCATTTTAAGAGAAATAGACAAAATGAGATAAACCAATCAAAACACTATAATAGAAACAAAACAAAACACTACAATCATCCAAAAACTAAATGTAACAAAATATTAAAAGAAGAGGAATATTGACACAAGTGCCCTTACCCCCACCAAAATAGTATGAGTAGTGTCCTTAATATCAAATAAGTAATAAAGTATGGGAGGAGGGATAAAAGTCCCCCTTACAGGTTATGCCTATGGAGTGCTCTCATCAGGAGTCTCGGGAGGAGTGGTATCAATCGAGGCATCAGTTCCCGACAATATGATCATTGGAGGCAGCAATGAAAGCTCAACCAAGGCATCAGTGCCCAGCATATCAATAGGAATGGTGGAGTCTTAAAAGACTCCACTAGTTCCAACAACGGAGATATCCTCCAGAGATCTCTTCAATGCCGTGTGGACCATTGTCTCCTCAATATCCAACAACTTTGTCAATGTTAGTGCAATCATCTTCTCATCCTCTTCTCTTTTCAGTTCTTCCTCATCACTTTTCTCGGCCAAATCATCACCGAACCTCTCATCCTCTATCTTATCAAAAACATACCAATTCTCCACATCGCCTCCACTCGGTTGTACAACAGCACTTTTTATATACCTTCTTAGAAAGAGCTAAAATTAGAAAGAAGTAATTTGGATAGAGCCAAATCTTATGCTTAAGTTGTGAGTTTTGGGTCAACTTCAAACGACCATAACTTTCGGTACATGATGATTTAGGTAGCCTATAATATATCAAATAAAAGGTCTTGGAATACTCTTTCCAATAGCACCAAGTTTGCTAATTTTGGAGCTCATATGAGGGAGATATGCCCGTTTGAAATTAGGCTTTTAAATTAAGGAAAGGTACCCGAAAATGTGAGAGGTATTTTAGTCTTTTCCTTATCCAATCAGATTAAAACATTTTTAGTAAATATTTTATGGTCAAATCTGATTTGGGTCAGTTTTACAATCCGAAACTATGCTGACGGTTTTAGAGAAGTCAAGAAAAGGAAAAGAACAGAAAAGGAAGAACAACCAAGGTTTTTGCGAATCGAGGATTTATTTCGCCAAATCGAGGTATGTAAGTTTTCATAGTGTTGGGTTCATTCACCCACAGGCCAATCATGTTTTACATTATCAAATTCATCCCTAGAGATTAAGAAATTCAGTTCTTGATGAGTTTCTTGAAGAGTTATTATTCGTTCTTGAATCCTGATTTTTGATTCAGTTCTTGAGGCAAAGTTTTATTAAAGGATTGAGTAATTTGATTGTTCTTGAGTGGGTTTCACTGGAATTGTCCTGAGTTATAAGCATTCGAGAGTTTTTACTTGAGAATTTACGTAGGTATGAGTTGAATAGAGCTTGGGAGAAGAAGAAAAGATCGGGCAGAACCTGGCGCCCAAGTCCACGTGGCGGACTTGCTCCCTCAGAGAAAAATTTCCCTCTCCTCGTCACGGAGAGAACGCGGACTCCACTATTTCAAAAATTATTTTGCGACCAAATATTATAATTCATCTCTGTGTCACAGACTTGCTCCCCAGACAGTGTTTTTCGATCGTTCCTCATGATTAACTATCTAAAACTCATTTAATCATCATGATATACTTCATATCATAAATCATAACCTTGGATTCATAATTCAAATTCAAGGTAGAGTTAAGAGTGAAGTCTTGAGAGTTCTTCGAGTCATTTTAAGAAGTCTTTTACAAATGTTTTAAACTTGTTTTAAGACTTGATCATTTGAGTTTGAGGAAGAGTAAAGTTGAGTTCATTTTCTTTAAAATGATATATGGGAACTAAGTATTCCCCAGAGAAATGTTTTTACATTTAAGAAATAGAGGAAACACCAATTTCAAAAACAGTTCATGAGCACTATCTCTTTTAAGAGAAGACCTTTTGAGTAATAAGTAAGAAGAAATGTTTTCTTTAAAATATAATGAGCTAAGTTATATTTTGGGAGTAGTATTGAGCACTGATATGGGGGAGAGTTCTAACAACTCACAGCCTCCATAACCCATGTAGCCAACATGGGTAGAAATGGTCATACTTTTTAGATGATTCCTTATTGTGTTTTAAGCATAGACTAGTGAATCCACTTAGTTGAGGAGTTCTATACCCCGACAAAGTATAGGATAGTTCTGGCAGTGTGGGCTAGATGATGTATCATCACATAGCTCATAGTGATGGTTGCCGGTTAGAGAGTCTCCCAAACAGTGTATTTTGTATTTCTATATATAAACTTAGTTATTATTGTATTTTTAAATATATTGGGTCACTATTACTCTTTTACAAGCTTTATATAAACTTCACTTTTATCATCATTTTACATTGCATTGAGTTGAGTATCAATGAGTAGTTCTTGAATTGAGTAGAGTCGAGGTGAGTATGTTTCCTTTTTATCAGTTCAAGCTTGCAGGTTATGTTCAGTATTCCACTTACATGCTCGTACATTCCATGTACTGACGCCATTTATCCTGCATCTTTCATGACGCATATACAGGTAACCAGGATCATCAACCAGTGCTTTGTTGATCAAGTCAAGTGCCAGAGTTGTTTGGTGAGCCTCCTTGCTTTCGAATGATCCCTTATTTATTTTATGTTATTTATTTTGTTAGGATGATCGGGGGTCTTGTCCCAATATCCCTTATAGTATTAAAGGCTTTATAGATAGATAGATAGATAGTATTTCATGAGTCTTTTCATTTTTTAGTTGTTTATGTTGAGACTTGAGTTGCCTCTTTGTCTAGTTAAATGTTTATTTCTAAGCATTCTGAGTTTATCTTTTGAGATAGTTGAGTAAAGTTTATCTTATGTTGAGTAAGTCTTTCGCTGAGAGTTGAGTCAGGCCAAGGGTTTGCTTGGGGCCAGAAATTGTTCTCGAGTGTCGGCCACATCCAGGGTGTAGGCTTGGGGAGTGACAAATTTGTTATCAGAGCACACAGTTCAAGAGTCCTAGGGTGTGTATGAAGCCATGTATGTAGAGTCTTGGTTATGGTGTGAAGCACGCTACATCTATAATTAGGAGGCTGCTACATTTAAGAACTATCTCACTTCTTTCATACTCTTTTCGTGCGATAGAGTTCAACTCTATAAAATTTCCTTATAATTCATGCTTGTGCATATCTTTCCGATCATGCCTCCATGAAGTGATGTTTGAGGTCATCCTGCTAGGAGGAACGTAGAGGATCAAGGGGTACCCAATGAACCGAAAGTGCAACCCCAAGGAGAGGTCACTAATACTGAGTTCTGAGATGCTATTAGGATGTGGAGTCAAGCAATGGCCAACCAAGATGGGCAGCAGAGAGGGGGTCGACAAGAGGTGGCTGATACGTCTAGAGTCTGTGAGTTCTTTAGGATGATTCCTCCAGATTTCACAGGTTCAAGTGTCACTGAGGATTTGCAGAAGGTATTTGAGGTTATGCATGTTGCTGATGTTGAGCGGGTGGAACTAGCTGCAAACCAACTGAAGGGTGTTGCTAGAGTATGGTTTGATCAATGGAAGAAGGGTAGAGCTGAGGGTGCACCGATTGTGAGCTGGGCTATATTTTACGGTGCCTTCATGAGGCGTTTCTTTCCCCGTAAGCTAAGAGAGGAAAAGGTAAGAGAATTACTAACTCTTAAGCAGGAATCTATAAGTATGCATGAGTACAACCTCATGTTCACCCAACTTTCCTGTTATGCTCCGGAGATGGTTGCTGATATGAAGAACAAGATGAGTTTGTTTGTTGCTAGGTTGTCTCGTCTGTCAAGTAAGGAGGGAAAGGCAGCTATGCTGATAGGAAATATGGACATAACAAGACTTATGATCCATGTACAACAGGTTGAGGAAGATAAGCTGATGGATAGAGAAGTGTTCCAAAATAAGAAGGCAAAGACATCATGAAATGAGTCCGGGCAACACAAGAGTAATGTGAACCAGTCATCTTTTCAACAAAAGCGATATAAACCTGCTCCATCGTATGCTAGTGCACCTGCACCATGGAACAAAGGTGATTTCAAGAATCAGAATTCGCAGAACTTCAGAGCTAGAACTAGAAAGTTTCAAGGTAGTGTGGCACAAGGAGGTAATGAGACTCTTGCATATGCTAAGTATGGTGGGAACCACTTAGGAGTGTTTCGTGATGGCTCCGCTGGTTGTTTCAAGTGTTGTAAAAATGGTCGCTTCATGAGAGAGAGTCCAAAAAATAGGCAAGGTAGTGGTAATGGGGGGCAACGGAGCCTAATATTCTTCAATGGATCCACCAGACAAAGCTGCACCTAGAGGAGCTACTTCAGGAACTGGAGGAGGATGAAACCATCTATATGCTAAGAGGATTCGCCAAATGTTTTAACTGGTATGATCAAAGTCTTTACTTTTGATGTTTATGCTTTGGTAGATCCAGGAGCGAGTCTTTCTTTTATGACTCTTTATATTGCTATGAATTTTATATTCTTCATGAGCAACTTTGTGAGCCCTTCAGTGTTTCTACACCGGTTTGTGAGTCTATTCTAGAAAAGAGAGTTTATCACGATTGTACCATTTCTGTCAATCACAAGGACACCATGGCCGACTTAGTTGAGTTTGACATGGTAGATGTTGATGTTATTCTAGGTATGGACTGGTTCCATGCCTTTTATGCCTTAGTTGATTGTAGAACTCGACTAGTTAAGTTCCAGTTTCCTAATGAGCCAGTTATAGAGTGAAGGAGTAGTTCAACAATGCCAAAGGGTCATTTTATTTCATTCCCTCTACAACAATTTAGACCTACGGCCACACTAAATTTGGACAATGCTTGTAAAGTGTTGCCTAAAATATTTTTGGGGACGCTTTTAAAGCGTAGCCCATTTTTTTAACTTTTGGCATCGATAATATTGGCAACACTTCTAAAGCGTACTCTTTAATGTTATAGGCTACACTTTATAAGCGTTGTTAAAGTATGAAATAAATGGCAACAACTATTTATATATATGGCCACACTTTTAAAGTGTCCTATTTTTATAATTGTAAAAACAACACATTACAAGTGTGGCCTTAAAATTTTCACTAAAATATTATATTCCCTCCAATATTTTTAACTCTCCCTCCCATTTTTATTGGCCAAAAAATATACTTTAATAAAATATTAATAATTCATAAAAACTTTTCTCCAACACACTTTTCTCTAGACAGCTTTACTCTTTCTCCAAAACTGATTGAAGAGATGAGCTGAAGATGAAGAACTGAAGCTGAAGAACAATGAACTGCGATGAAGATTTCTTCGATACCTACGATTCTCTTCTCCAGAAAACGCTTTTCTTGAAGAGATGAAGAGCTGAAGCTAAAGAACTGAAGATCGAAGAACTGAAGAGCGGAAGCTGAAGAACTGAAGAGTTGAGCTGAAGATTTCTCCGTTACCGATTTCGTCAAGCGCAAGTACCGATTTCGTCAAGCGTAAGATTTAGCAGCCGAGATTCCTTCTTAAGACTTTACTAAAAACAATCTTCTTGTCAATTGATTGAATTTTTGTTTTGTGTTTAAAAGGAATTGATTACTTTGGGGTTGTTACAACTGAAATTCCAAAGTAGGGGAAGAAAGTGCCAAAATCTTGAACGACAAAGTGAGCCCTAGGCATATTCAGCTGACGAAAAAGAGGGAATTACTACTTGGAAGCATTTGAGTCGGTTAGTATCTATCTTGTTTTCCTGTTGATTTCTTAAAAACATGCTTAAGATGTTAGTTTCTCACACTGCCTAGAAGGGGTGGGATGAGAATGGCCTATGCAGGGAGGGGTAATTTCATGGTGGAATTTTTCATATAAATAAGAACAATTGATTTCTAGTCATATATATTAAATGAACAAGGAAGACTAAGTTAGTAATGTAAGGTAAGTACACTTGAAAAGATGTGTTATCATTTACTAGTTCTATAAAAGAATGAGAATGACTACAAGAGTAATTTAGATTGAACTAACACTTGCCCTGAAGTTCTCACAAGGAATAAGTTATATTTAAATTGCAAGTTTGACATTAAGGGTGTGTTGCAAACTGCTATACGTCCATTAGTCTAATACGACATATTATAACAAATGTTAACGTAGTAGTAAAATGAGTTCTCAGTTCATTTATACAAGGATGTGTTCTTTAATGAAAGAGGTAAAATTCCAACATCGTTCATTGAAAGAATAAAGTTGTAATCGTATTTCTCTAAGATAATTCTACATGCATCATGCATGGCAAAACTAAAAAGTGGGTATAGAGTAAAGAAACTAACTTTCCCCAGCAACACAAATAATATTTACCTAATGTATTCCAGAAAGGTTGACAAGCGCTCTGTGGCTTGGTAGAGCATGTGGTTGAACTCATCTACAAGTTTGACAGTACATTTGTCCACAATCATAGTAGTGTGTAAAGGGGAAGGCTCTGCACAAGGCAAGCAAAAGTATAATAAGGAAAAGAAAAAAACTACAATAAGGAAGAGTCTAAGGTGTATTTTCAAGAATTGCAAAAACATCGACGTTTAAGCAACATTTAGTATATGCTGCTCAGAATTCCTCCTACTATCCAACAAATTCTGGAATTCGAACATTCTGAAAACAAAACCACCTTGAGGAATGATACTGGGATATTGGTTACCATTACAACAACAACAAACCAGTGTAACCCCCACAAGCCTGTTATGGGGGCTAACTCACATGGCTTTGGTCATAAAGTTCAATAAATTAAAAAGTGCAATATATATGTTCAATAGTAGTATAGTACCATGTTAATGCATCAGAGTGAAGTGATCAAGTTGCTAGGTGTGTTGTAATGTTATTGCATTATGGCCTGCATCATTCTTGTTGCTAATGTCTCGAGAATAGCTGACCGTACAACGATTTCAAAACAGTACGTACTACTATGTGATCGATAAGGATGTTAATATCAAATTAATATGCAGAACATTTGGAAATAGTGGTTCACTATAAATAGGTTTATGTTAATTCATAGACATTTTTTGAAGTAATTTGGACATTTTCTGCTTTTGTTAAATTTTATTTCCTTTAACAATAGAATTATATTGAAGTATGCATACACATGTTTGTGAAAGTCATTATCAGGGTTCAATTGGCTTCAATGTTTCCAGTCTGCATGAATTTTTGTGTTACTAATGCAAATTGGGAAAACAAGTTGCATTGGTGACTATTTGCAACCAAATAATGAATTGTTGACTAATACTTAAACCCTCTACAAATTATAATCAAATCAGAAGCATCTGATCTGGCTCAGGCTTGTAGAATAATTAAACTGTACTTGCTAAATTTCATAAAATACTTTGACTGATGGTCTACTTATATGAACTTGAGTTTCTCATGATATAGTTTTTGGTGTCGAATTAGATTCAAGTATTATTATTTTATATGGGAGATGTTTTGAGTGAATGAGTATACTGGTAAGATGTTTTGAGTGAATGGGTATATTGAGTATACTGTTTTGAGTGAATGAGAATAATGGTAAATATCACTTTTCTCTTTCTCCAGAACATATGCTTTTCTCTGAAGATCTGAAGAGCTGAAGTTGAAGAACTAGAGGTCGAAGAACTAAAGAGCGGAAGCTGAAGAACTGAAGATCTGAGCTGAAGATTTCTTCAATACCTACGATTCTCTTCTCCCTGAACTAAAGAGTTGAACTGAAGATCTGAGATTACCTGAGCTAGAGATTTCGTCAAGCGTAAGTACCCATTCCTTCTTATTCTCATTATTTTTGTCAATATGTTAGAGGATGATGGCAAAGTACTAAAGGATAAGTAGAATCTTTCCCAGCTTCAGCTTAGATTTTTTTTCCCTTTTAAGTTTAGTATAGTTTTTGCCGTAAGATTTTGCCACTGCCACAAATTTCACAGTGTATTTGTGTACACATTCTTGTAGATGTTAATGATTTTCTGGAAAATAGGTTAGAGGATGCTGGCTATGCTGTTCGAGCACGGATTTTAGAACTCCTCTACCACAGGGAAAAGGTATGACGCTTCAATGCTATTGCCACCCTAATGTTCTGCTTTTAATTCCTTCACTTAGAGAAACTCCATATCTTGATGCTACTTATCTGTTGTCAAACCAATAAACCTCGAGTACATAATTCTCTACGAAATCTTCAAAATGTTCCTCGAATGGGAAATGTTTTTCAACCATGATCATTTGATTTTGACACTTAGAGACTAGGAAACTGTAGAGGAGAATATGATGACTACCTGTAAACTTAGACATATCCTTAACCCAAATCATTCCCCAATAAAAGTTCAGAATTTAGACAAAATCAAGAATAGATTGTGAGAGGAGCTAGTTGTAGTGCTGATACCATGGCTACTTATCCTTACTAACATGTTCTTATAGCTATACAATTGTTCGGATATGTTTAAGACCACAAGTTTTGTGGATACTTTTGGTGTACTAATTACCTAACCAGATAAACTTATACACTATATTTATCAAACATGGTGAGAGTTCTAAAAAGATAACCTAACATAGTGAGAGTTTCTAAATTTTGCCATGTATATCTGATACAACAATTTTGAAATTCTCTATGTATTAGTGATACAAAAGTTTCTGAAGTTCGTTCTGTATCACTGATACAACAGTTCGCTTTGTATCTGTTGTTGTATCAATGATATAGAGAAAATTTCGAAAATCGTTGTGTCACAATACAATATGAAATTTGGAAACTGTTGTATTACTAAGACAACAAATTTCAAAAATTGTTGTATGATCCATTGTCCATCTAAGCCTTTTGAAGCTAAGAAAGGCTTGAGACAAGGAGATCTATTGTCCCCATTCGTGTTTGTTTTAACAATGGAACATCTAAGTAGACCATTGAAGCAATGTGGATGATGCAGTGTGTTTGATCTGCCGACACCATTTTCAACTAAGCTGTCAAAGGCTTTCTTGAGTCTTGAGGCATGATTATCCCCTCAGACTATGTGAAAAATAGGTTTTGTGTTATGCCTCCTTTAAGCAGTACTTTAATATATATGAGCTAAGGCATGCACCTCATTGCCCGTGGCTTCTGCCTTGAAGACAACAACATTTGAAAAAAATATTTTACTTTAGATAACACTTGGAAGTAAATTAAATAAAGGAAAGTAGCATGAGCTAACAAAATTAAAACTTACTTTTAATCATTTGAATTCCATTTATTTACTTTCTTTCTTAATTCTGTCTATCCTATTAATTTTACTTATTTTCCTTGGTAGTATAATCAACATTCAAAAACATTTGTGGAGGATTCAAGGTTTGATTTGGCATAGCACAAGTGCTATGACTAGGTAAGAAACTTTTATCATCTCATAACACATAATTTTGATAACTTACTCGTGACTTTTAAAACTTATTAGTGAAGTAGTTAATGATTTAATGATTGTTTCCAAAAGATTAAATATTGGTATCTTCCTCTAGGAATTCAAATATCCCATCCAAAGATTGGATGAAGTTAGCAAGGTATAGCAAAGAGTATATTGATGGTGTTGAATCATT
>NW_006238950.1:998422-1054530 GCF_000226075.1 Solanum tuberosum | reverse complement strand
GCATGTCCCAATGATTGCATGTTGTTCAGGAATGATCATAAGGATGATGAATTTTGTCATACTTGTGGAGCTTCACGATATATTAAATCTCCTGATGTTGATAGTGAGCTTGAGCCTTCAAAATAACAACATCGAGTTTCAGCAAACACTTTAAGACACTTTCCATTAATTCCTAGACTCAAAAGGCTATTTATGTGCTCAAAGATTGCAGATTCTTTGAGGTGGCATGACGAGGAGCGTTCTAAAGATGAAAAGTTAAGGCATCCAGCTGATGGTCTAGCATGGAAAGATTTTGATAGGTTACATCCAGATTTCACACTATATTGTCGCGATGTGAGACTTGGCTTTTTAAGTGATGGGTTCAATCCATTTCGAACCATGAGTATATCACATAGTAAATGGCCAGTTATGTTGATGGTGTATAATTTGCCGCCTTGGATGTGCATGAATTCTGAATATTCTATACTTTCTTTACTTATACCTGTGCCGTGATCACCTGGAAATGACATTGATATTTACTTACAACCATTGTGGGATTCTGGAGTTGAAACATATGATGCTTCAAGAAATCAAACTTTTTCAAATGCGGGCAGCTCTTATGTGGACAATCAATGACTTTCCTGCATATGCTATGTTATCTAGTTGGAGTACAAAAGGAAAGTTTGCTTGCCCTTGTTGTAACTATGGCACTAATTCTCGCTATCTTAAACATAGTCGGAAAATGTGTTATATGGATCATCCATGGAGATCTAACAAAAGATCTTTCAATGGAAAAACTAAATTCAGGCCTCCTCCAACTTTCTTAAAGGGAACTGATGTGCTTAATAGCTTATATGATTTTGAAAATGTGTTTGGAAAGAAGAGAAAGAGATCAAATGATGGCCCATGGAAAAAAAGGTCAATTTTCTTTTCATTACCTTATTGGTAGCACAACTTGTTACGCCACAACCTTGATGTAATGCACATAGAGAAGAACATAGTTGGTAGCATACTTGGAACTCTTTTGGATATTTCTAGCAAAACATAGGATCATGCAAAAGCCCGGTATGATTTGAAAGATATGAGAATCAGCAAGAACCTTCATCAAAAAGATACTGAAGATAGTAAGAGAACAAAGTTTGCAAAAGCGTGCTTCTCAATGACAAATGGAGAGAAATCAACTTTTTGTGGATTTTTAAAGACAGCCAAGCTACCTGATGGTAGTGCCTCCAATTTATCTAGGTGTGTGCACTTGGATGAAAGAAAATTGTCTAATTATAAAACCCATGATGCTCATTTTATATTACATTACTTGCTTCCAATACCAATTAAAAGCATTCTTCCTGATCATGTGGCCATTCCTTTGATTCGTCTTAGTTCATTCTTCCGTTGTTTGTGTCAAAAAGTAATCACATTGGACGAACTGGATTGCTTAGAAGTACAGATCACAGAAACAATAAATTAGTTGGAGCGGATTTTTCCTCCTTCATTTTTTGATATAGTGGTTCATTTGCCTATTCATTTGGCGAATGAAGTGAGATTAGGAGGTCCAGTTCAAAATCGATGGATGTATTCCACTGAAAGAGAAATGAGTACATTCAAATCATACATCCGCAACAGACGTTATCCAGAAGGTTGCATAGCAGAGACACAAGTGGGAATAGATTGTCTGAATTTATTCTCCAAATATCTGCATGGGAGTGTGCATACTAAATTTAACAGAAGAGCCCGAAATAATGATAAATGTGACCCAAGTGATGCAGAAACTGTGAGTTTGTTTCCTAACAAAGGAGTTCCTTTTGGAGCAAAGAAAAACTAATCCATTCATTTTAGATAACAAGTGACTAAGTCAGGCACATCCATACTTATTGTGAAATTGTGATGAGGTTCAAGAATAT
This sequence comes from Solanum tuberosum, assembly GCF_000226075.1. Taxonomy (NCBI): domain Eukaryota; kingdom Viridiplantae; phylum Streptophyta; class Magnoliopsida; order Solanales; family Solanaceae; genus Solanum; species Solanum tuberosum. The sequence continues at coordinate 1,052,653 of NW_006238950.1, read as the reverse complement.
ATTAGGTACCCTAATTTGAATATAGTATTCTTTTTGTATAATTAATTTTTAACTTATCTTATTTATTTTTTTAACAAAAAAAAGTACATGTTGTGTAGAGAGCATGAGCAAGAGGTTAATAATCAGCCACGAAGATCTAAATGGAGCAAGGCCAAGAATCATTGTCAAAACTTCTCTCAATGGTTTGAAACTCATGCTTTGCAAGAGGATGTGCCTGATTTGGTAAAACAATTATCTAGAGGACCAAATTCTGTTGCAAAAAGATACTATGGGTATCTCATCAATGGATATAGATTCCATGTTAGGCAGTGTGATGCAAGGTGTAAAACAGAAAATAGTGGTGTTACACTAGTTGCCTCAACTACAAGCTTTGCAAGCTCGAAGGATAAAAATCTGATTGCTGCATATTTGACTTATTATGGCAGAATAGTTGATATTGTTGAATTAGACTATTACGGTCATTTTAAGGTTGTTCTATTTAAGTGAGATTAGTATGAGGTTGAAAATGATGCATATGGCCTTACTTATGTCTATTTTAACAAGAGATGCTCTCAAGAAGATCATTTTGTGCTTCGATCTCAAGTACACCAATTCTTCTATGTGCAAGATCCATATGATCAAGATATACATTATGTTATGAAGACTGTTCTGAGAGACTTTTTTAACATGGGTGATGAAGTTGAATCTAATCTCCCACAAAGTTATGAAAATGAGCCATCTGAACATTTGATGGGACCATCTATACCAAAAGATAATGGTGAAGTACTCTTAACAAGGACTGATGTACCAGAAACAATTATTGATGTGCCTTCGGAGGAATTTGTTACTCAACAACTTGAAGTCGAGTATGAAGAGGAGTTTGAAGATGAATCTGCAGATGAGTTTGAAGACGAGTTTGAAGACAAGTCTGAAAATGAGTCTGAAGATGAGTCTGAAATTGAGTATGAAGATGAGTCTGAAGATGAGCTTGAAGAAGAGTCTGAAGAAGAGTTTGAAGATGACACACCATGAGTTTCATTATTTTTGTGATGACCATATAGTGCTCACTTACTTTTTTTTTGTAATATAATTGTTTTTTTTAGTACAAACACATTAAGATATCTAATCTGTGGAATTGAAGATTAGATCGCTACAATGTTTAAGTATTCTGTTGGCTTTTTTCATGCGCCCAATTATTGTTTGGTTAAGTAATTTATGTTGGCTTCTTATCTGATTATTATTTTATTGAAGAACCTGTACTTCTAGCTGAATATTGTTTTATTTGGTTGTTTGTTATTTATACACTTATTTGTTTCCTTTAATTATCATGCAGTGGGCATTAGAGGGAGAACAGTGAGCTCTGCAGTTTGAAGTCGCTCCTGGTTTCGTCGTTGTCCCGAGTTTGTCGGTTCGAGAGAGGTACATCTCTTTACCTTCAATTTTCCTTGTTTGTTTTAGACCAAGAGTGTTATGCGTTGTTGTGACTGAAATAGTGAGCTGGTAGTTTGTATCAGTTTCTTAGTTGTTATGATTTTATCTATTTACTTAAAGTTAACGGAGTCTCCTTCTAGTTTGTTCAATATGGTCTGTAGTTCATTCAGTCGCGATTTTAAGTGTGCCTGCTATGTGTTCCAGGTTCTCAAAATGGGGCTGTCAAATCTAGTTGTTTACCTTTCTCTCCAAGTGTGGCTCAGTTCTCTTTTCAACATCTTTTAACTTAGTCGTTGTATATCTCCGTCTGATTGTTCTCAAATGCTATCTGGAAATTCTTGAAATTCTGGAAATTTTGGAAATTCTTGAAATTCTGAAAACTCTTTTTAGCTACTGCAATCTGCTATTATCAATTACTCTTATATAACTGTTGTAATCTGCTATAATACAGTGCTGGAAATTCTGGAAAGAGTTGAGCTCTTCTATAACTGCCTGCACTCAGAATTTGTGGACAATCTAGTAGTAACACTGGTAATCGTCATGGTAGTTATTGTGGAAATCGAAGATTAAAAAAAAACTTCAATTTGGTGTGTGAGTTCTGCAGATGCACAGGACATAAGAAGGACAATGTCTCAATTAATAAGATATCCACCTGACTTCAAGTCTACGAAAAAAAATTATAGTGAAGCATCTGGGATGAATATGATGTGATATATGTGCAAAGGTATATAGGTACTGAAATGCAAGCTCAAGGAACCTTCACATATGGCTTGAACACTAATGTACCAGCATCTACTAGGAGTCATCAGAATGGATCCAGGAGTACTAATGACTATTCTAAACAGTTGCTATAAATAAGTATATTTAGTAAAGTTCTGGTATCCGTGTGTTTTAGCATCTTTTCACTTCATCAATAGAATTCCAAGCAGTGTTGCCTATAGTCATCTGTCAACCTTATATCAAAATTATATTGCTGCTACTTCTTTCACTTAAAGAACCTTATTATTTTGTAGGTTTACTTATTACAGGGAAAGAAATCAAAGAGATTAAAACAGAGCGAGAAGAATGAATCAATTAGCAATACTAAAGAAAAAGGGTTCGAATCCAAACAAAGCTCAAAGTCCATTGAAGAATCTGGATGCTGATATGCAATACCGATCAAGTGCTGAATTGGTCAACACATTTAAGATTAAGAGAGAACATGTTGCAAATGAATGCAATAATAAATCTAAGAAAGAGCATGCACCAATAGCGCATAAACGAAAAAATTCCGAGGATTTCATTCAACCACAAGGAAAGAGTAATTTGTTTGGGCACAAATTAGTGATTCAATCATCTTCTAGGGAAGAACTTAGTACTTCACATATGATTGCAGGGAAAAGACAGAATAAACCGAGGTTATTTCAATCTGGAGAGTCCATTCAAGAGAAGGGAATTAAACTTCCTATGCACAACTTCAGGTTCCAAACGTCGTCCAAGGAAGGTGTTACTTCTTCTGTACATGTGACTGGAACAACACTAGGTATTGAAGAGGAACAACATGATACTTAGGATCTACTAAGCTTCAAACAAATGAAGAGAAAGTTGGTCCTACCGGCCACTAGTGTTGATCAGTTTATGAAAAAACAACACAAAGAACACGATATTGATCATGATCTACCAAACATAAAATAGGTAAAGAAGAAGTCAATCATACCAGCTACTAGTCTTGATCAGTTTCAAAAACAACAAGGGATAGTCATAGGTGATGAAAGAAAACAGGTTAACCACACAATAGCTGATGTCGAGTATATGTCTGCTCCTTCTATTCATGAACATAATAACGGATTGGATGATCTTGAGGATCAAGAAGAAATTGGCGAGGATGAGTGTGTTATAGACGAGGAAGTTGACATTGATTGTAGTACAAAAGGTATGTCTTAAAGCTTGTAAGATTTATTACTCATTATAAAAGAAATTTCTTATCTCCTGGTTGTTACATCAATCTAGGTATATCGAAGCTGAAAAAGGTTCGAGGACAAACAACATGTAAGAATATCCATGCAAGAAATTTGGAAGAAAGGGAGAAGGTGACATTTGATAAAGGACAAGCAGTTGGACCAACCGGTAAGATAGTGTCAGAATTAACCAATTTTATCGGAACAATTGGAAGGAATCCTAGATTCATCAACTTGATATACACTAGGTGTCATGCGGTGCCAAAAGATATTAAAAGGGCATGTGGGAATATATCAATGTAAGAACAATCAATTTTGAGATTGCATATTTTATTGTTTGTTTTTACTAATGAAGCTAAATATATTTTATTTTGCATAGTCCAAATTCCTAATTCCAGTAGAAGGAAAGAAGTGGGTTATGACTGGTCTTCGTGATGCTTGGAGGCGACACAACCTAAAAGTTAAAGAGAGACTTTTTGATAAAAATAGTACTATTGAGGATATGCTAGCAAAACGTCCTGATGACATTCCAGAAGTTCAATTTCGCCAGTTGATCGAGCATTGGAAACACCCAACTGTTCAAGTAAAGCTAAAATAGTGCATTTCTACTCTTTGACATATTTTGCATCATATCTGTTCTTTTGTTTTTGATTTATCAATTCAAACATGTCTTTTTATTTAATTACATGCCATATCTGAGGTGAATTTTAAAAACAAGAAACAACAACAATGGAGGCATCGAATGGGACCGATTAATATTGCAAGAGTACGCATGGCATTGGTAATACTTAGCAGACGTGAATTTCATTTTTTCATAATTTATTAGAACATGTTGATTTTTTTAAATTTCTTTTGATATAATTGGTAGCGTGTAGCAAAAGAAAACAAAGAGGAACCATCACAGTCTGAAATGTTTATTGCAACTCGTACAAAGACGGGAAAGTAAATTCAGGCTGATACCAAAGTTGCAATAGTAAGTTTTTTAAAGAGGATTATCGGTGAATTTAATTCAGACTTAAAATTTGTATACTGTGGAGAGTGTGACTCCATTGAATTTTATTAAGTATGTCTTCTTCTTGTGCAAGTACGAGGAGATATTAAATATGTTTTATTTTGAATTCTTTGGTGGGAGAAGTTGTTAGTTTTTTAGTTCTTGATCGCTATCACAGGAACAGTTTGCTCGGAAGGAAGGTAAATTAATGTTAACAAATGAACGATAAAATGATTTTAGTTGTAAAGTAAATAGTTCTTACATTTAACTATGGATGTCAATTTTATTCAACAGGCTGAACTTCCGAATCATCAAAATTCTGGGGAAACAACTGATGATGACTTTAGGGCAGTGTTTGGAAATGAGCATCCTGGCCGACTTAGGTGCTATGGCAGATCAGTGACAACAAATTCTTTGAAAGAAGATGAGGAAACTAACAAGCTACAACAAAAGCATGCTAATGAAATCAGTTCTCTAAAGGAAGAAATGAATGAAATGAGAGAAGAAATGCGACATTTTTTTAGTCAATTGCTGCAAAACAACCCTGGATTGAATGTTCAAGCTATACAAGGGGTTGTTGGATCTAACCTTGTTTCACCTGTTGATACAAGTAGCACACAAGTTGTAAGGGGCCATAATATTCCACATTCTTCAGGGTCAACTCATGATCCGGTTCTTCAAAAGTATTTTGTTGGTTCCTTAAGGATTTTCTCTCTCTCTCTCTCTTTTATTGATGTATCAAATTGTGAAGATGGTTTTCTTATTCTTCTTGGCTGTTGGTTTGATCCTGCACAACAAGATCATTATAGTTAATTTGTGTGTGTAGTTGTGACTGATTTGTGTGTGTGGTTGTGGGTCCAGCTTCCCTGCTAGGATCTTATATGTGCAGGTTATAGAATCAATGTACATTTTATAGCACCAGTTTATAGAATCAGTTTATATAGTGATGGAAATTCTGGAAAGAGTTGATAACACAGCTTTGTCGGTCTTTGTCCCATCTTGTACTTTCTGTTAGAAAAAGATGGGACAAAGACCGACAAAGCTGTGTTATCTTGGAGGTATATTTCCAGTCTCGGTCGGCATCTGGGGATTGGATCTTCGAGATTAATGAGCATACCCAACTGAAGGATAAGACCTGAACTTTTATTATCCTGGAAACTGAGACCTGAGATCTGCCTCTGTACCTCTTCAATCCCTCATTGAATTTTCCTTGGTTTCTTGATACTTCATAATGGCAGCTTGAATCTGCTTATAGATTCTCGCATAGGTAATAATTGATTTCTCTTTGGAAATTGCATTGGTACTGTTGTATTTTCTAGTTACCTACAAATGTTGTATTGGTGTTCTGAAATGTTGAAGCCAAAACTCTGGGAAAATAAGTGAATGTGCAGAGTAAGTATTGGTGTTGTATAATTGTTAACTTTACTCTTGTGAAATGTTGAAGCCAGAACTCTGGGAAAATAAGTGAATGTGCAGAGTAAGTATTGGTGTTGTATAATTGTCAGCTTTGCTCTTTTGAAATGTTGAGGCCAGAATTCTGGGAAAATAAGTGAATGTGCAGAGTAAGTATTGGTGTTTTATAATTGTCAGGTTTTCTCTTCTGAAATGATACAAATCTATAAAGTAAATTATTGGTGTTGTCACCTTTGCTCTTCTGAAATATTCATAACTTAATTTAGTAATTGTTGCAATCTGATTTGTTGGTTTGTTTTGATTGTTAATTTCATTTTAAATGTGTAGGGAAATGAAGGTGATCAAATTTGAAGGATCGCCACAAGTCAATTTGATCTCATTGAAGTGAAAGTTGATGATGAAGAGTTTTTGAACTACTGTAAAAGTTTGAATACATTATATTGAACTATTGTAAGATTACTTTTTGAACTATTCACCTGTACATATATTTAGAATATTGCTTTATAAGTATGTGTATGTACACAAGACATACTATCTTTTGTATTAAGTTTATTGCAAATCTATATATTTGAATTACTTATTGGCTAATTTGATGCATGAGATTATTTATTGCAAAATAATATTGGTGTTTTTAATTAGAAATTGTGGCATATAAATATTTTATAGCCAAAATAATATTACCACACTTAAAAGTGTAGCCATAGGACTGTAAATTGTAGTATGCACATAGGCAAGGACTACACTTCAAAGTGTTGTCATACATAAGATAGAGAAGGCAACACTTTAAAATCGTGGGCAATATGGAAGAAAAGGCCACGCTCAAAAGTGTAGCTGGTAAGACAACATTTTTAAGCGTAGCTGCAAAGCGTGGCCTTTTTGCCTTTTAGGCTATGCTTTTAAGCGTAGCTGATAAGGCAACACTTTTAAGCCTAGCTGTAAAGCGTGGCCTTTTTGCCTTTTAGGCTACGCTTTTAAGCATAGCTGATAAGGCAACACTTTTAAGCGTAGCTGCAAAAGCGTGGCCTTTTTCCCTTTTAGGCTACGCTTTTAAGCGCAGCTGATTAGGCAACACTTGAAAGGTGTTGCCTAAACTCTAAGGTAACACTTCTTTCGGCCACCCCCAGAAAAGCGTGGCTTAAAGTCAAAACGTGTGGCCTTTTATCAAAGGCCAAACTTTTTCATAGTTTAGGCCACACTTTTCTAGGGTGGTTAGAGGCCTAAAATGTTGTAGTGTCCTTAAGGCGAGAAATTTAGTTTCCAAGGGGTGAAGCTATGACTTAGTCCGATTTAATGACTCTAGTGTCGATACACCAACTATTCAGTTAGTTCCAGTTGTTAGTGAGTTTCCAAAAGTCTTTCCAGATGATCTTCCCGAAGTCCCTCCTAAGAGAGAGAAATAGACTTCGGTATAGATATTCTTCCTAATACTCATCCTATCTCCATTCCACCATATAGAATGGCTCCAGCTGAGTTAAAAGAGCAGTTGAAAGATCTTCTTGAGAAAGGCTTCATTCCACCAGTGTCTCACCTTGGGGCGCTCTGGTCTTATTTGTGAGGAAGAAAGATGGTTCTCTTAGAATGTACATAGATTACTGTCAGTTGAACAAGGTTACTATCAAGAATAAGTATCACCTTCTGAGAATTGATGATCTCTTCGATCAACTTCAGGGTGCCACTTGTTTTTCTAAGATCGACCTCAGATCAGGCTATCATCAATTGAGAGTAAGAGAAAGTGACATACCTAAGATAGCTTGCAGGATCCACTGTGGTCATTATGAGAGTCTGGTTATGTCTGTTGGCCTAACTAATGCTTCTGCAACTTTCATGGATCTTATGAACAGAGTATTCAAGCCTTATCTAGATATGTTTGTTATCGTATTCATTGATGACATTTTAATCTCTTCGAGGAATGAGGAGGATCATGCTAGTCATCTCATAATAATTCTTCAAACTCTCAAGGATAGAGAGTTGTATGCTAAATTTTCCAAGTGCGAAGTTTGGCTTCAATCAGTGGCGTTCTAAGGCCATATTGTTTCTGGTGATAAGATTCGAGTTGACACTCAAAAGATTGAGGCAATTCAAAACTGGCCTAGACCACATCTCCAACTGATATTAGCAGTTTCTTGGGATTGGCTAGCTATTATAAAAGGTTTATCAAGGGGTTCTCATCTATTTCATCCCCGTTGACCAGGTTGACTCAGAAAACAATTAAGTTTCAATGGTCTAAAGCTTTCAGAAATTGAAAACTAGGTTAACTACTGCCCCAACGTCGACCTTACCCGAGTGTACACAAGGCTTTGTGGTATATTGTGATGCGTCCAGAGTTGGATTGGGTTGTGTATTGATGTAGAATGGCAAGGTTATAGCCTATGCCTCCAAACATCTTAAGATTCATGAGAGCAATTACCCAACCCATGAACTAGAGTTTGCTGTTGTAGTATTCGCTTTGAAAATATGGCATCACTATCTTTATGGTGTTCATGTAGATGTGTTCACCGATCACAAGAGTCTTTAGTATGTATTTAGTCAGAAAGAGGTTAATCTCAAACAGAGGAGGTGGTTGGAATTACAGAAGGATTATGACATGAGTATTCTCTATCATCCAGGTAAGGCTAATTTTGTTGCTGACGCTTTGAGTAGAATGTCTATGGGTAGTACTGCCCATGTTTAGGAAGGAAAGAAAGAGTTAGCAAAAGATGTGCATAGACTTGCACGATTGGGAGTTTGGATAATGGATTCCACTTAATGAGGAGTAGTGATGATGAATGGGGTTGAATCATCATTAGTGTCTGAAGTGAAAGAGCAACAAGATTAAGATCCTATTTTGCTTAAACTAAAGGCAAACGTTCATAAGTTGAAAGTAATGGCTTTTGAACAAGGGGGAGATGGTGTATTAAGGTATCAAGGGAGATTGTGTGTACCCAAGGTGGATGAACTCCAAGAGAGGATCATGGAGGAAGGTCATAGCTCCAGATATTCTATCCATCGGGGTTCCACAAAGATGTATCGTCACTTGAGAGAAGTCTATTGGTGGAGTAGTAAGAATAGGGGCATTGCAGAGTTCGTTGTTAAGTGCCCGAATTGCATACAAGTCAAGGCAGAGCACCTGAGGCTCGGTGGTCTGGCTCAGAATATAGATCTTCCAGAATGGAAGTGGGAGACGATCAATATGGATTTCATTATAGGTTTACCATGACCTCACATGCAGCATGATTCGATTTGGATGATTATAGATTGAATGACTAAATCAACCCATTTCTTACCAGTAAAGACTACCCATTCAACAGAAGATAGTAAGACTTCATGGAGTTCCAGTATTTATCATTTCAGATAGAGGTGCGCAATTCACCGCATAATTTTTAAAGTCTTTCCAGAAAGGTTTGGGTTTAAAGGTGAACTTTAGTACTGCTTTTCATCCTTAGACAGATGGTCAAGCAGAGCGTACGATTCAGACTTTAGAGGATATGTTGAGGGCGTGTGTGATCGACTTCAAGGGTAATTGGGATGGTCACTTACCCCTCATAGAGTTTGCTTACAACAAGAGTTATCATTCTAGCATCCATATGGCTCCTTATGAGGCTCTTTATGTGTCACGCCTCGAGCCTACACCTTGGACGTGGCCGGTACTCGAGAACCACTCTTGGCCCCAAGCGAACCCTTGGCTTGTCTTAAATCTTAGCAGAAGACTTACTCATAATAAAAGCACTTTTAAAGGTAAATTGCAACTCAATTATAACTTGGAATATTTTAGGAATAAACATTCAACTAGCCAAAGTGGCAACTCAAGTCTCAACTTAAACGAATGAAAATGAAAAGACTCATGAAGTAAGTCTATCTATCTATGAAGCCTCTACTAACTGAGATGGATGTCGGTACAAGAGATATACCGTGAGTTTAGGGTATTTTTGATTCATTTCATTTAGAGTTATGTGTGTCTTGGGCTTTTTTGTTATTAGGAATAATGTTTTATGTGTAATTCTTGTAGGAAATAGGCTTGGATGCGATTGATAAAGATGTGAGCTGAAAAGTGCACAAGTAGCCACTAACGGATCCACTATCAGACCGTAGGTCCAACGATGTGTCGTGGATGGGCAGTCTTAGGTCCTGGTCTGGGAGTTGAGAATTAGCATTCAATCCACAAAGTGCCAGGACGGACCGTAGTCCAATCCACGGACCGTAGGAGATGCATCATAGGTGGAAGATTAGGGAAGTGTGACTAAGTGTGGAACCGCAGAGGAGACGACGGACCATGGGTCGACCCACGGGCCGTCCTGCACATCCGTTGATGGAGATAAAAAAGTTGAAGGTTCTAGTACCTGATTAATTTGTCTAAGTATGGATCCACGAAGTGGGACCTATGGACCGTAGGTCAAGCCACGGTCCGTAGGTCGTGCCGTTGACAAAAGCCACGTTCCAACAGTTATTTCCTTATTTTTTTTCCTGTTTTATTTAGGATTTGCTTTTTTATAAATAGGATTTGTAATCCTCATTTTTGGGGGTCAGACAATATTGTGAACTTCTAGTTTTTAGTTTTCCAAAATTAATTTGCAAACTCTTAGCAATTTGATTTTCGGAATTCATTTGATACAGCTTTCACTTTGAATATCAATTCAAGACTTGGATTTTCATCTATTCTAATTGTAAGTTCATGAATTCTTTTAACCTAATTATGAATTGTGAACTCTGAAGCATGAGTAGCTAAATCCACAACTAGGGTTGTGGGAACCATGAGCAAATAACAAAGTATGAATAATAATTAAGTAATTCTTGTATAGTGTTTATGCGTGTATTGTTAATCCTTTCATTTAGAAGTCTGTTTACCGGTTGCAAACATTAGAACTCACCTCGTTCCTTGCCGGACCAAGGAGGTAATGAATGAGAAAAGGATTAAACAACAGAGATTTAGTGGATGCTATCTAATCGTCTACTGTCAATAGGAGTGAGGGAGAAAACTAAGTCATACATTGATATGATGACTAATCTGAGGTAAAGGTAAGGGTTAGTAAAGCATACACCTGTAGCCGGACCGAAGTGTGTGGTGAAATTCCCTACTTGGAGGACCAATCACTTAGGGATACCTAACTTACCAACTTTGCATGTAAAATAGTTGGAAATGATTACTATTATTAGGATTATTGCATTAAGAGCTTGTGGGGAACACATATACTCTAGTTTCTCTCTCATATTGATAACTCAAAGTTTGAATCTTATTTACTTATTATTTAATCAACAATCTGTTATTTTAGATACAAAACCCCTTGTTTAATTTTCTCAAAAATAGTTTGAGTAAACAGAAATAATAGTAAGTTAAGTTTAAGTCTGAACCATATTCCTCATGGGATCGACCCCAACCTACAAGTTGGGTTATTTATTTGACAATGATCCCTTATACTTCTTTAGGGAGGTGTAATTTGAACGTATCAAATTTTGGCGCCGCTTCTGGGGAATACAACTTTTAGATTAAATTTAACTACACTATTGAACTTTAGTCAAGTATTTCCTGATTTTACATTTTTCTTTTGTTTTTGTTTTATACAGGTTTCTACTCTAGTGTATGCCAAATACACGGAGTCGAGACGAACCATTTCCCTCTTACGATCTAGATTTGAGTAAAAATTTGAGAAAAATAAATATTCAAGGGTTCACAACAATCCAATCGGAGAGAATCTAGGTGATGGAGTTGAATTGCACCCTCATGGGGTTGTTAATGTCCATGCTCAGGTCCATGGTGGTAAACTAATCGGACATGCAGAAAGAGTGCAGAATCCACCAATACCGAAATTGCGTGATAACTACATGGTTGACTACAATACAATTGAATCAGAAGGGCCCATTGTTCTTCCTCCTCTACCTCCAGGGAATACATTTTTGGTGACCAGCAGTCTGATGCAAATGCTTACAACAAGAGGGTCGTTTTCTTGTCTAGCTTTGATAGATCCACATGGTCACATCGCTAAAATGAGAAGTGTTTGTAAGAGTTGTGTGGGATGACCAAAATTGGATATGGATGTCATAGGTTTGAGAGTTTTCCCTCTGTCATTGACCGGTGATACTGCAGTGTCATTTTCTGAGCTTCAATACTATTCGATTCATACATGGGACAAATTGCATAAGGTGTTCATGGTGAAGTATTTTCTGATGTCTAAGAAGCTAAATCACAAGGATAAACTGAATAACTTTGTAGCACTACCTGGAGAGTCCGTAAGCAGATCATAGGATATGTTCACTGTATTCATCAGAAGTGTTCCGAATCACCGCGTAGATGATGAGTCATTGAGGGAGTATTTCTACAGAGTGCAGGATGACAATGGAAAGGCTGTGCTAGATACTATTGCTGGAGGATCATATGGTGAGTGCATATTTGAGGAGATCGTTGAGAAACTAGAGAAGATTTCCCAAAATAATAAGGCATGGAGCACTAGAAAGGCGAATAATGGTAGAAGAACATTTCTGGTCTAAACTGTACCTAGTCAATCCAATAATGACATTCGTGCAGACATGGCTCAGATGAGGGCAAAAATTGGCTTGGTATTGAAACATGTTAGTGGAAATGCAGAAAAGGTGAATGCGGTAAATTACTTAACTAGAACTCCACCACCACCAGTAGAGGAATGTTACTATGAGGAGGATGCATATTTGGTTAATGATCTGACGGAGGGTTTCCAAACTAACGCCCAAAGTTCCAACTCGGGTAATTGGCGCCAAGGTCAAGGAAACCAAGGTCGGAACTATGGAAAATACAATCGAGAGGGAAACTATGTCCGGGATGGGAACTACAATCGTGATAACAACTATAACAAAAACAATTATGGAAACAGGAATGAGAGAGTTGGGCCCTATGTTCCACCTGGTAATAGAGAATTTGGTAATAGAGAGGCTGGTTGTAGTATGTCACACACTGAGGATATGATGAAGAAGATGATGAAGAGGTTTCATGCAACTGATAAGATTGTGAAACAGATGTGAAATGACTTGTTTGGAATTGGTCAAAAAGTTGATGCCCATGGATTGTCAATCAAGCAACTTGAGCAGTAGTTTAATCAGTTGTCCACTACTGTGAACCCACGTCAGCCTGGCACACTCCCTAGCAACACCATCCAGAATCTAAAGAATGATGGGCATTGTATGGCAGTCGCTACTCGTGGAGGTAAACAGACCATTGATCCCCCTATGTTGTCAGAGGTTGAAAGTGTGGTAGAAAAAGATGGAGATGAGATTGAGGTTACTGGAGAGTCGAAAAATGCTACAGAGAAAGAAGCGGAGGTGACCCAAAAAGTCATTCCCATGCCTAGAACTCCACATCCATTCCCACAAAGATTGGTGAAAAAGACCGAAGAAGGAAAATACTGCAGGTTCATGGCTATGTTGAAACAACTTTCCATTAATGTTCCATTGATAGAAGCTTTGGAGTAGATGCCTGGGTATGCAAAATTCATGATAGACTTAGTGACCAAAAAGAGGGCTGTTAGTTTTGAGGATGAAGAAAGGTTACAACATTGTATTGCTATTGCTACGCGGTCACTGGTGCAAAATAAAGAGGATCCTGGAGCTTACACAATTCCTTGTACCATTGGGATGTTGCACTTTGCCAAGGCTTAGTGTGATTTGGGTGCCAGCATTAATCTGATGCCATTGTCGATCTACAAGAAATTGGGATTAGCGGCTCCAAAACTGACTGCGATGCGTCTCATGGATGATAGAACTGTGAAGAAGCCTATTGGTGTTCTCCAGGATGTCCTTGTGAAAGTGGAGTCGTTCATTTTTCTGGTGGATTTTGTGATACTTGATTGTGAGGTTGATTTTGAGGTTCCCATTATTAGAGGGAGACCATTCCTTGCTACTGGGCGTGCCTTAGTCGATATGGAGAGAGGGAAAATGAAGTTCCGACTGAATAATGAGGAGGTAAATTTTAATATTTGTAGGTCTATGAAGCAGGAAAGCGATCTTAAGTCAGTATTGGTGGTGAATCATATTGTGGACCAAGGTTCTGAAGTGTCTATTGAAGAGAAGTTGGGTATTAATGCAGTGGTAGCGGTAATGATGAATTTTGATGGTGATGGTATTAAATACTATGATGAATTAGTTCCCGCACTTGATAAGTTCGAATTTTGTTCCAAACCAAAAAGATTGGAGTTAGATATGAAGAATCGCGACTCTCCACCTGCAAAAGCATCTGTGGAAGAGGCTCCAAAATTGGATTTCAAGGCTCTACCATCTCATTTGAGGTATGTATTCTTGGGGAAAGATGGCACTTTACCGGTAATCATTGTTGCTTATTTGAGTGAGGAACATGTAGAGAAATTGGTTTCTGTGTTGAAAAGGTTCAAGCGGGCTATTGGATGGACTATTACCGACATTATTGGGTTCCTCCTGGCATTTGTTCTCATAAAATCCAACTCCTGCCAGAAAGCAAGCCAAGTATTAAATACCAAAGGAGACTTAATCCACCTATGCAAGAGGTAGTGAAAAAGGAAATTATCAAATGGTTGGATACTGGAGTCATATACCCCATTGCAGATAGTAGTTGGGTCTGTCATGTTAAGTGTGGACCCAAGAAAGGTGGGATTATTGTGGTTCCTAATGCAAAAAATGAGCTGGTTCTAAAGAGGCCGGTGACTATATGGAGAGTATGCATGTACTACAGCAAGCTAAATGCCTGGACTGAAAAAAGATCACTTCCCGATATCGTTCATGGACCAGATGCTGGACTGTTTTGCTGGTTAGGGTTGGTATTTCTTTCTAGATGGGTATTCGGGCTACAATAAAATCTCCATAGCTCCAAAAGATCAAGAGAAAACGACATTCACTTGTCCATATGGGACTTTCACTTTTAAAAGGATGTCATTTGGGTTGTGTAATGCTCCAACAACTTTGCAAAGGTGTATGATGTCGATATATTTAGATATGGTGGAGGACACAATTGAGGTATTTATGGATGATTTCTCTATGGTAGGTGACTCATTTGATGGTTGTTTGATACATCTGGCTGAGGTACTGAAACGATGTGAAGAGTACAATCTTGTGCTCAATTAGGAAAAGTGCTACTTCATTGTGAAAGGGGGGATAGTTCTGGGTCATCAGATTTCACAGAAAGGTATTGAGGTTGATCGATCCAAATTTGAGGTAATAAAAAAGCTTCCACTACCCGTCTCTATAAAAGGTGTTCGAAGTTTTCTTGGACATTCATGTTTCTACCGGAGGTTCCTAAAAGATTTCTCAAATATTGCACACCCATTGTGCAAACTGCTCGAAAAGGAGTGCAAGTTTGATTTTGATGATGCTTGACTGAGAGCATTTGGAGAGTTGAAGGCCAAGTTAACTACTACACCAATCATTATTTCACCGTATTGGGGACAACCATTTGAAGTCATGTGTGATGCGAGTGGGGTGGCGCTCTAATTAGTATTAGGACAGAGGCGAGAAAAGATTCTTCATCTGATTTACTATGTCAGCAAAGCTTTGAATATGCCCCAAAAGAACTATATTGTGACTGAATAGGAACTCGTTGTTGTGGTTTTCGCATTCGAGCAATTTAGGTCCTGCTTGCTTTGTTCTAAGGTCATGGTGCATACTGACCATTCTTCATTGAGGTATATGATGGCTAAGAAGGATGCAAAACCGAGATTGATTAGATGGGTGCTTTTGTTGCAAGAGTTCAAGTTCGAGGTAAAAGATAGAAAAGGAACATAAAACCAGGTTGCTGATCATTTGTCTAGATTAGAGAAGGAAGCTATGATCAAGTTTGAGGTTGGAGTTGAGATTAATGAGGCATTCCGTGATGAACAAGTATTGGCTTCTTATTATGATCTTATCCCTTGGTTCGCAGATTTTGCTAATGACTTGGCAAGTTATTTGGTTCTATCAGATTTGTCATTCCACCAAAGAAAAAAATTCATGTCTGATGTGAAGAAATTCTTTTGGGATGAATCTTACTTGTTTTGTATTTGTCCTAATGGGATTATTCGTCGTTGTGTGCCCAAGGTTGAGATAATGAGTATACTAGAGGTGTGTCATTCATCGCCTATTGGTGGGCACCATAGTGGTATCCAAACTGCTCACAAAATTTTGCAGTGTGGGTATTACTGGCCTACCACCCACCAAGATGCTCACGATTTCGCCAAGTCTTGTGATCGTTGCCAAAGAGAAGGGGGGATTTCAAAGAAGCAGGAGCTACCTATGAAACTGATATTAGTGATTGAGTAATTTGATGTCTGGGGACTTGACTTCATGGGTCCATTTGTAAGTTCGCATGGGATGAAGTATATTCTTGTTGCGGTTGACTATGTATCGAAATGGGTGGTAGCAATTGCGCTTGCAAACAATGAGGGAAAGACTGGCACCGTATTCTTGGAAAATAGTATCTTCTCCAGATTTGGTACACCTAGGGCAATTATTAGCAGTGGAGGTTCTCACTTTTGTAACAAGTTGTTCAAAGAGTTTCTAGAGAAATATGGGGTTCGTCACATTGTAGCCACTCCTTATCATCCACAGTGTACTGGGAAAGTTGAGGTGTCAAACAAAGAGATAAAGTAAATCCTTGCAAAGACTGTGACTGCCAACTGAACTGATTGGTTAAGAAGGCATGATGATGCTCTATGGGCCTATCACATTGCATTCAAGACTCCCATAGGTATGTCCCCCTACCAACTTGTATATGGGAAGTCATGACATTTGCCTATAGAGCTAGAACATAAAGTAATATGGGCGCTAAAGAAGTAGAATTTGGATTGGGGCTCTGCATCGAGTCAAAGACTGAATGACATAAATGAGCTTAATGAGTTTCGCCTAAAAGCATATGAAAGTTAAGCCTTGTACAAGGAGAGGATGAAGAAGTACCATGATCAAAATATTGACAAGCGTGAATTTGTTGTGGGTGATCTGGTGCTCTTATTCAACTCAAGGTTGTGCTTGTTTCCTTGCAAGTTCAAGTCCAAGTGTAACGGGGCATTTAGAGTCACTCAACTATTTTCACATGCAGCGGTCGAGCTCAAGAGCAAGGAAGGAATGAGGTTCAAAGTGAACGGACAAAGGATCAAAGTCTATATGGGCAAATCTGAGAGTATGCAAGAAGTGATTGAGGCCTATTATCTTGATGAAGTGTGAGTAATTAAGGTGTCTGTGTCGTGCCACGACATTAAATCAAGCGTTTCTAAGGAGGCAACCCAATATGTACAATCTAGCTAACTATAGGATTTTCTTTTGGATATAGGAATGTTCTTCTTTCTTTTTGACATTTGTAGCTCTTTAGATAGGTGTTTATTTTATTTTTTGTTTAGTGTTGGCTAGATATAGAATAGGGTCCATGTCTAAAAAGTGTCCAGAAAATTCAAAAGAAAGTCCTAATGGTTGCTACATGTGAAGTGACGAAAAGGCAAAATCTGTAGAAACCAGCTCTGCAGTGGTCTACAAACTCCATCGATGGTCCATTGGTTAATCCACGGATCGTGACTGGTGTCCGTAGATCCTAAGTAAGATTTGTAACTTTTTTCTAAGTGTTGGAGTGCCTAAGGACTTGACCGACGGATCGTAGGTCGACCCACAGACCATTAATGGGGTCTTATGGGTCCAAGTTAGGGTTTCTGCCTAATCCGATCCGAACCCCATTCAATATAACCCTTCACTTTCAAATTCATTTTCCACTTTCATTTTTCTCCCCTAAACCATTTTAGACCTTCCACTTACCCATATTATTCCATTAATAACCCCCAAACCACTCCCAAAAACTTATCCAAATCAATTCCAAATCCCATATCTACCCTCTTCTCTTCCAAATCATTCCAACACTTCCATTTTCTTCCCCAACACTTTCAAAGTCCAGGTTCGGTGTCAAAGGCTATCAAAGGGACAAGGATTTCATTGCACTAACACACTCACCAACTTCGATTTGCTTGTAAGGTAAGCAATCTCAACGTAACTTTGAACTTGTCATTGTTTATCATTTGAAATCACGAAGTTGAACTTGACCTTGGGTTGTTAATCTCCTATTTTAATGTTGAATTGTAGTTAGAAACACCCTTGAAATGATGGTATGTGAGTGTGTAGTGAATTAAAACCAACTAAATCGGTTAATAGGTCTAATTGGGTGTTTTTGACTTAGGGTTGTTCAATGGTTTTGTGTGAATGTGAATGAAATTGAATGATCACAACCCTAAGGATGATGAACTACCAAAATATATGTTGAAATGCATGTCTAGGCTTAGTTTGATTGAGTGTCTCTTAAAATATTGCATTAATTGTGAGTTCAAGTACGATGCCTGCCACAGACCTGATCCATAAATTCCACCCATATATCGTAAGTCAACTTATGGACCGTACAGTGAGTTCGGTGGATCAGTAGCAAACAAATTTGGTGCAAGTCTGGAACCTCGGTGTGGAATACGATCTGTCGTTTGATCGACGGACCGTTCTGCACATCCGTGGTTCCCCATCTTCAACCTAACTATGTGACCCCCTGACGTACTGAGGGGAACCATGGGCTGTCGTTCCATCGACGGACCGTAGGTACCCACCGTGGGTCGCCAGTTCAGCTACTGTCTGAGAATTTTTTTAGTTTTTGTCTGGGTCCGAGTCTTGTTCTAAAATTATTCCATGAGTCTTATTACCTTATTTTGGTACTAACAAGTCTTCCACAGGTACCATGGCCCTGAAACAAGCACTAGTATATGCCAAGAAGGGAAAGTCCAAATCCATAGCCTCTTCCTGATGCCTGTTCGATGAGGACATCGATGAGGAGTATGTCCCACCCACCACCAGGGATTCCCCCATTGTACCACCGACCACTAGGAGACAGTCCCGACAGGTGGTATCTACTAATGACAAGGCCATTACCCCTAGTCTTATGAAGGGCCCACATAGGTTGGAGAGACACAGTCTGACTCAGAGGAGCAGTCCTACTCCAGTACTAGCAGCAACACCACTTCTTCCTTTGATATTGATAACTCTGGTGACATCCCGGTACCTACCAGAGTTGAGCCTGCCCCCAATACCGATGAGCTAAACAGATGGTGCGTTGCGGGCCTGTATCAGTTATATGAGAATCGCACCATATTGAATGAAAACAACAGAACGGCTTGGAATGTTACTAAGGAGTGCAGGGTCCTTACAGGCAGCCTCCACACTGCACCAGCTATTGAGGAGCTCTTCAGAAGGCACAAATGTTAGTGGATGGGACGGAGCCACGGGACCTACGACGAGGATATGACCAGAGAGTTCGATGCCTCTCATGATGTCACCTTCTGGAATTCCATCTCTAAACAGGCCAAACCCATAGCTCAGTCCCCACTCTAGATGTTCTTGATACGGAACTTCCCCGTAGATATCTCTGAGACCACTATCCGCCGATTCATCTATGGCCCAGCACACACTCTACTGATTAATACAACAGAGTATGACTACAAGATGACATCATTTAGAGCGGGGCATTTCAGAGGGATGCCGAGCAGTTGGAGACACTTTTGAGGTGGATGGCACATCATATTACCGAGGATGGGGAGCTCACTAAGTGGGTATAGACTCTTACTCTGGGTATTAGGAAGGCGACTCTGCGCTTCACTACGAAGTTCTTCTGGATATTGGTTCATAATCGACTATCCCCAATTAGGCAGACAATTTTGTTACATGGGACCGGGCCGTGATGATAGCAGTTATTAGGGCGGGTCTGGAGATTGATTTTGCCTGCATCCTGATAGCATAGATCCACGAGAGGGCTTTTGAGATCACCACCACCCTGCCTTTCCCATGTCTAATATTCCATCTCTACAGTGAGGCTTCAGTGCCTATTTGGCATTGTGACAGGTTGCTTGAGGCGACCAAGATACTGGACATTACCCTCATTTGGGATGATGCCAACTTTGCTGCACCGCAGAGGGAGCCACAGGTTGATGTACCGCCTTTGGGTGTTGATCTCGCTGCACAGATGAAGCAGATGCCTAGGCTCCACCTTCTTCAGCCACCAAGCCACTACCTCTTCAGGGTCCACTGTCGTTCCTCTATGCCAAGTCCAGAAGCTGGAGACCCATATGGCCACCTTACTGCAGCATATGAAGTTGTGGTTGCAGCACTTTATTGAGAAGTCTGAGGTGAGGATGGAGCAGATGATGGATCAGAAGACTCAACACGTTCATAAGCGTCTGGATGCTTTCGAGTTAAGAGTCTTGGAGAGGCCTGCCCCTACCACAGATGTGACCACCTTCCAGACGGAGTTAGCTAGCTTCCGTGCTAATGTTGTTGCTTGTTGTGCCAGAGTCTGCCCCTGATGTACCAGAGGATGAGGTAGTGATGACTGCTCTATTTGGAAAGACTATGCCACCACCAGACTCTTCCCGTGCTGCTAGGAAGCGCCACCGCTCCGACCACACTTATGATATTGAGGAGTCTCGACGATTGTGGAAGAAGGAGCGACAACAGTTCGAGGTGGCCCAAAGGAAGTTCATTGTTGATGAGGAGATGAGGCAGCACCGGGACTATGAGATATATGTTGACCCATCTGGTATTTTAAGCATTACTGATGGTGCTCCCATAGTTGGTGAGGGGGATACTGATGGCGTCCCTAGTGTTTATCAAACGGGTTCTAGGAAACCGGACCCATCCATTTCTTTATGTGTCTTCGGCGCATTTGCACCACAGGTTTGCTTCACCCTATGCTTTTTTTCTTGGTTTGCGCATTGAGGGCAATTGCACCTTATTTTGTTGAGGTGGGGTAAATGGATTATGAGAGATAGGGTGAAGTCTGAGTAACCCAACTCATAATCCTCTCTTGGGGTTTACTTGCTTGTGTTATTTTCCCCCAAGAGACTGTTTACTTTTTTTGTTGAACTAGAATGTTTAGGAATGTTGTGTAGAAGTAAGTAGAAGAATGAAAGTATGATGGCATAAAAAGCATGAAATTGATACATGTCCAAAAAATTTAAAATGTGCTAGATCTATAGGCTGAATGAGTTGAATGTGTTGGATCTTCATATGACATGATAAGGAACCGGTATGATAGCATGACTTAAGCTAAAAACTTGAACTGGGTAATTCAATAATCCGATGATGAAACAATGTGCCAAGTGTGTGAGGAAACTTTGAATGTTCATACAGTATGTGCCAATCTAGAACTTACCCCGTTGGTCCTGCTAAGATAATCTAGGCTAGAATTTGGGAATTGATCATAGGCCATTGTTCAAATAAGTCCACTCAAGCCTAAAATGATTCAACCAAAAGAAATAAATGTTCCCTTTGATCCAAATATTTGAGCCTAATGTAGAACACTACTTTTAATACACCTAATTCACCTTCCCTAAAATAATTGTCTTGGCCCCAAGTACCTCCTTGGATATGTGCACCTTGACTTAGGCCAAAATCCTAAGTTGAAAGTGTCTAATTCAAAAAGTTACCTTAATCTTAGCCCTGGTCTGATATCGGATATTGTGCACCTCAACTCATGCAAATTGCATAAGTTGAGGGTGGCTATAAAAAAAAGAAAACCAAAAGAAAAAGGGTATCAAAAGAGTTTTGTGTAGAAGAAAGAAAAAGAAAAGAAAAGAAACAAAAAGATGTGGTTGAATTCAAAAGAAACAACAAGAGCAATGAAAAAGATCTTGAAGAAAACAAAGAAAAAGAAGAATGTGAAAATAAGAGCGAAAATGCAAAATCACGTATGTGTTGAAGAGAGTCAAGGGAAAGAGCAGAAAGTAAATATATGTCAAGAATTGGTTGAGAAAAGAGGTAAAAAGCCAATGTAATGTCAAGGAGGGCAGAAAAATCACAAAAAGTACCCAAATGTACCCTACCTGACCCTAAGCCTACGTTACAAGCTAAGAAAGTCCTATAGTGATCCCAGTGACTAGTTTAGAGAGTCTATGAAGTGAAAATAAGGGCAAGCCTATGGTATTGAGCACTAACTGTACTTGAAGTCTGTCACGACCCAGGGGTACCCCCTAGATGTAACAAGGCGTGCAAGAGTCCAGAAAGTCTCATACAAGACCCTTAGCATATCATAACATATGATAATAGAAAAGTGCAGGAATTTAAAACATTTTTCATAACAATCGAAGTCTCATAAAATGAAGCAGAAGTCTTTAGCATTTTCTTAAACCATCTAATACATGAAAGTCTTAGGGACACAGCCCATACAAAAATCTAAACATAAAGAAAGACATGAAAGGGCATAGTGGTCAAATCATCGATGCTATGAGGACTCACCAATTATTCACTTGCCTTCTCTACTAAGATCCTAGCCACGGGAATGGAAGTCAAGATTGTCAGACCCTACATTTGATAAGAATGTAGGCAAAAGTATGTGTTAGTACAATTAAGTAATAAATATAATAGCTAGCATAACATCATAAGAGCATAGCAACTTTATCATAAGCATAATCTCCAGCATAGACATAAGATAACCATTAGTTAACATCAGCCATAATCCATAACCATAAGAGATAATAACATGGTCATAGGCATAGTAAATCCTTATATTTTCATAACATAAGAGAACTACTTCTTAAGTAACCTCAAAGCCTACTTGTGCAATGCATGGATGAGACCCCATAATGTCACCCATACTAAGTACCACTTTTAGGCCATCATAATCATACTTACCATATTTGGATCTCATCCTTAGGTTAATTCTCATAGAAAAGGAAATGTTCACCTTCAGTCAAACATGTCAAGGAAAGCAACTATAGCAACAATCCAAGCTAAGTATACAACATACAAGAGAAACACTTCATAAGTAGCTTCAAGTTATACTTGTGCAATGCATGGATAAGACCCCACAATCTCATCCATACAAAGTACCACTTTAGGCCATCATACATAAATGATTACAATTTATCATTTCTAGGCTACCAAGAAATAGCACCATACTAGGCTAGACGAATCTACCATGGAAAGCATACTATCATGCAAGTCCAAGATGTTCAAGGAAGGGTACTATTTCTCCATCCTAGCTACCATGAAATGGTTCAGCCTAACCAAGTCATGCTACCATGCAAGTATTCTATGATGATAGTTCAAGCTAACCTTAGGAAGGGTATGATTTCTCAATCCAAGGCTACCATGAGATCTTCTACTCAAGCTACCATGAAATGGTCTTGTCTTACCAAGTCAAGCTATTCATGAAGGGATTTCATAACACAACTTCAAGCTAACATAACTAAACATGCTTTGATTTATTTTAGGTGAGCAATCCTTTCAACCTAGAATCATTCTATGTGAGAGAACCTTGCTTATCATATCGTATTCATGCATAAGTGTGTATATGAGAATATCCTTTTAACAATACAACAACATATCATAATGATAGGCACTTCACTCTCAGAGCCTTAGCATACATAATTCATCATATTTAACTTTACTATCAAAGCTTTACTTCTTACTATCCTCACATAGGCCTAGATCACAAGACATTTTAATCACATGCTTCTTTCCTACTAATTCAATCATAAACAATCAATATTCACTCAATTGGATCAACATACACCATAACCCACAACATTGAACAAACCCTAACTTGAATTGGGGAATTCTTCAACAAATTGGGGGAATTCTACGGGGCCCCATAGATGGGAGAATCCATGGATGAATAAGCTATCATACCTTGGATACAAATCCCTCACAAATCTTGTGACCTAGCTTGACCCTTGTTCTTCTTCTTCCTCTTCTTTCTAGAGAGAGGATTTCTTGGAGAGAATTGGGTTCTTTTGGTGAGTTGAAATAATGACTAGGATCAATGAATTTAGGGGTCTAAAGTCTTTATATAGTTGGTCTAGATGAGGTTCAAACGACACCACTTAATCCTATTTAAAATCGGAAAACCCGAAAGTGCCCCTAATTTAACCCTTGAAATTGTCTCCATGCACCACCCACGGAACCACGTCCACGGTCTGTGGATGGATTCACGTTGCGTGCTGGTGAACTGTGGTTAGGGTGACTGGAACCTAGTTTTTGAGACCTTGACCCACGACCCCTACAGGGTGTGGGTCCAATCGTAGGTCTACTATTTTGGGTAGTTTTGCTAAGGTCCTCCTCAAGAGTCCCTTGGTTGATCCTTGAGGGATTGTACCTTGATGTTTTAACCCAAAACCCTTCATTTTAAGTACGGGGAGTTATTCACGACTCTAACTCTCCCGTCAAGCTCTAGTTTAGCCTTCTAATTTCTAGGGTGTTACAATATCTCCCCCTAGGGAACATTCATCCTCGAATGATGTTCTAGGTATTTTCTTAAGGTTACGACTCTAGACTAGCAACCCATCATACATGCAACACTTCTAAATGAACACATCCAAAGAGGAAAACTTCAACTCCAAGCTAAACATACTCAATGCAACACAAGGAACTAGGAACTACATCTAATAACCCAAAATGCATGAAATTCTACATCTACTCATATTCAAGGAGGAACTACCATCTCTAAGATAAAAGCATGCTCAACACACTCTCATGGAGCCTATATGCAATCTATACTCATAACCTTTGTCCAAGAAGGAATCTCTCAACTCCAAGCTAGGACATGTCCATCAATTCATCTCATGAAGTCTATAGGCAACTCTACTCAATGCACTACAACATGAAGAAATCTATTATGCAACTTCATTTTCTTTCAATTCACAAGTTATCATGAACATGCACCACATAAGGAAATCATGGAAACATCTAAATCACGCATGACTCCAAAACATAATACAACTAAGAGGAACTCATCATCTCAAGATCTTATAGGGGTCTACAAGACGGGGACTAAACTTCCCAAACTCACTACACCTTTCTAGGGTGAGAATTTCAAGTAACCCTAATCATAATAATTAAGAACATCCCACGATCTTGCTATCTAAGTACACTATCTCCCCCTTGGGAGTAAGCCTAAGTGGACTCTATAAGCACCATATATTTCAATTTTAAGGCCGGACCTAAACATCACTAAGCATTCACATCCACCACACAAGATGATTCTAAACCATGGTGGACAATACTACTACCCTTCATAGGAGTCTACTCAATTACCACATATAGTTGTTTTCTAAACACCCTACTAAAAATGACCATACTTAAGATCAATCTTAAAAGATAACTAACTCTTTGGAGTTGGTCAAAATTTGAACTCTTCTTCCTAACCTTAACTAGGTGGTATATGTAACCCTCAAAATCATTTTCAAGACAAGACATAACCCAAACTAGGACATAGACTTTCCTCCCTTCCACTCATGGATAGGCTCATTCGGGAACAAAATTTTTGACTATATGGGTTCTACAATCACATAGGAACATACTAGAAGTGCAACCAAAGCATCACAATGATAACATCCAAAATCTAGAAAATCATAAACATCAATTAAGAAGCTATCAAGATACTGGGATTCACATTGACAACACACTGATGGTCACCTCTAGCTTGAAATGCATAAAACCGGTTTTCCTTAGGAGGATCTTCTTTTCCTTTAGACTTTGCCTTAGGATAATTCCTCATTTGGTGACCAATTTCACCACAACTAAAGCAACCCTCTTTACCGGCTAAACATCTACCCTCACTCCTCTCTCCACACCTAGTACAAGTAGGCCATAAGAACAAATTACTAATTCTGGATGGCTTAGGGTTAGACACCCTCTCTTCCTTATACTTAGGAGCATTAGAAGAACCTTGTCCGGGAAACCTTTATTGATTCCTAGAGCGACTATGTCCATCGGACCTATCATGAAAAGACTTATCATCATCCATCCTAGACCTCTTTTTCTCCCTAGATTTCTCTTCCTTGAGTTTTGATTCCTCAATTTTTTGGGCATACACTATAAGACATGAGATATCCATATCACTAACAAGCATTGTCGTACGTCATTCTTTTTCTACTAAGTCTGACACTCCCATTATAAACTTATTCATCTTAGCCCTTGACTCCGCCACTATAGTTGGAGCATATTGGATAGTTGGGTAAATTTCAAGGCATACTCCTTAAAACTCATGCTACCTTGCCTAAGGTTAATGAAATCTTGCATTTTAGTCTCCCTCAACTCTACGGAAAAGAACCTATCAAGAAACGCCAACTTGAACACTTCCCACTCTGTTGGACCCACTCCTACCTGCCTCTTATCTTTTTATTGTTCATACCACACTTGAGCAACACCTTTCAATGCGTAAGTAACTAACTCCACTTTCTATACCGAATTCACCCCCATAATGGCAAATACCTTAAAAACCTCATCTATAAGCTCCTTAGGATCTTCTTCTACCTTGGAGCCATAAAACTATGGAGGGTTCCTTAATAAAATTCCTCACTCTTGAAGTGGTCGTACCCATAATTAGGTTCACTAGGGCTACTACCTCTCTATTGGCTTGTTCCGTCATGGCTTGAGCCAACAATTGAAAAGCCGACCTAATCTTCACATTTTTTATACTCTCAGGATCATTTGGAGCTTGATGAGGAGCTTGGGGAGGAATCTGTTGATCCTCATTGTCTCCCTCATTCCTTCTAGCATTTGCCCTTGTAGTAGTCATATACTGCAAACCAGCGGGCAAGTATTAGGAGAAAGATCTAATAGAGTTAAACTCTATGGCACGACTTACAGAATGAAGAAGTGAAGTTTCCTAAACATCTAATAGCCTCCTATTCATAAATGTGATGCGCTTCACATTTATGAACAAGACTCTACTAGACGTGGTTTAAGACATCCTAGAACCATTCTAAATCTTATGTTATGACTGCCAAGTTGGTCACGACCTAGGGGTACCCCTTAAATGTAACAAGGCGTACAAGACAAGAAGTCTCACACAGGCCCCTTAGCATATCATAACATAAGATAATAGAAAAGTGCGGAAATTTAAAACATTTTTCATAACAATCAAAGTTTCATAAAATGAAGCGGAAGTCTTTAACATTGTCTGAAATGATCTAATACATAGAAGTCTTAGGGACACAACCCATATAAAAATCTAGACATAAAAGGGCATAGTAGTCCGATGCTATGAGGACTCACTATATCTTCACTTGCTTGTTATACTAAGATCCTAGCCACGGGAATGGAAATCAAGATCACAGGACCTTACATTTGATAAGAATGTAGGCAAAAGTATGTATTAGTACAATTAAGTACTAAATATGATAGCTAGCATAACATCATAAGAGCATAACAACATTATCATAAACATAATCTCTAACATAGACATAAGATAAGCATTATTCAGCATACGACATAATCCATAAGCATAAGAGATAATAACATGGTCATAGGCATAGTAAATCCTTAGATCTTCATAACATAAGAGAACTACTTCTTAAGAACCCTCAAAGCATACTTGTGCAATGCATGATTAGACCTCATAATCTCACCCATACTAAGTACCTCTTTTAGGCCATCATAATCATACTTACCATCTTTGGATCTCATCCTTAGGTTATTTCTCATAGACAAGGGAACCTTCACCTGTAGTCAAACATATCAAGGAAGGCAACTATAGCAACAATCCAAGCTAAGTATACAACATACAAGAGAAACACTTCATAAGTAGATTCAAGTCATACTTGTGCAATGCATGTAAAAGACCCCATAATCCCATCCATACTAAGTACCACTTTAAGCCATCATACATAAATTATTACAATTTATCATTCATAGGCTACTAAGGAATAGCACCATACTAGGCTAGACCAAGATACCATGGAAAATATACTATCATGCAAGTCCAAGCTATTCAAGGAAGCGTACAATTGCTCAATCCTAGCTGCCAATAAATGGTTTGGCCTAACCAAATCTTGATACCATGAAAGCATTCTATGATGCTAGTTCAAGCTAACCTTATGAAGGGTATGATTTCTCAATCCAACGCTACCATGAGATATTTTACTCAAGCTACCATTAAATGGTCTTGTATTGCCAAGTCAAGCTATTCATGAAGGGATTTCATAACACAACTTCAAGCTAACATAACTAAACATGCCTTGATTAATTTTAGTGAGCAAGCCTTTCAACCTTGAATAATTCTATGTGAGAGAACCTTTCATATCATATCATATTCATGCCTAAGTGTGTATATGAGAATATCATTTCAACAATACAACAACATATCATAACCATATGCATTTCACTCTCAAAGCCTTAGCATACATAATTCATCATATTTAGATTTACTCTTAAATCTTTACTTCTTACAATCCTCACATAGGCCTAGATCACAAGACATTATAATCACATGCTTCATTCGTAAGCAATTCTAGTCATATATTATCATAAAGGCTAAATCTCAAGCATTACTAATCATGATGCATCACATATGATTTTTATATAATTCAATTCATGCCTACATGCTTTTACTCTCTAGTAATTTCTACACATATCATCAACTGCTGAAGATTATCTATAAATCCTCAATTTCCCTTCTTCAAGGCATAAACCCACATTACTTCAATTTCATCAATTAGAATAGGGTTAGACATAGAAAACACGTAATTTATTCATAATAACATTACTCACTACTATTTCAATCATAAACAATCAATATCCACTCAATTGGATCAACATACACCATAACCCACAACATTGAAGAAACCCTAACTTGAATTGGGGAATTCTTCATCAAATTGGGGGAATTCTAGGGGCCTTCATGGATGGAAGAATCCATGGATGAATAATCTATCATACCTTGGATACAAAGCCCTCATAAATCATGGAATATTGGAGGAATTTGACCTCGCTTGACCCTTCTTCTTCTTCTTCTTCTTTCTAGAGAGAGAATTTCTTGGAGAGAATTGGGTTCTTTTTGATGAGTTGAAATAATTACTAGGATAAATGAATTTAGGGGTCTAAACTCTATATATAGTTAGTCTAGATAAGGTTAAAATGACACCACTAAATCCTAATTAAAATCGGAAAACCCCAAAGTGCCCCTAACTTAACCCTTGAAACTGTCTCCAGGCCAGCACCCACTAAACCACGTCCACGGTCCGTGGATGGACCCATGTGTCATGGTGATGAACCGTTGTTGGGGTGACTGTAGCCTGGTTTTTGATACCTTGACCCACGACCCCTCACCCACGGGGCGTGGACCCCTCTACGGGGTGTGCATCCAAACGTAGGTCCACTATTTTGGGAACTTTTGCTAAGGTCCTCCTCAAGGGCCCTTGGTTGGTCTTTGAGGGTTTGTACCTTTAAGTTCTAACCCAAAACCCTTCATTTTAACTACGGGGAGTTATTCACGACTCTAACCCACTTGTCAAGCTCTAGTTTAGCCTACTAGTTTCTGGGGTGTTACAAATTCGCTTTTTAGCGTGAGTGTTGAATAAATCCTAAATTTGAAACTCATATCTATTATGTGTGAAAAATATTTCTTTTTTAAGTGAGGGCTCTAGTTATATTGTTGGAGAATTTGTACCTTGGTTATTGTGAAAAGTGTATGTTGTGATGTCTATTGGTTGATCATGTTTTGATCCGCATGAGTTAGCTTGTTAAGTCTAGATGAAAATATTTGCACTAATGTGATGGAATTGATTGAGAAAGCCATGCGATTTCTTGAGTTTGTATGTATGCTTCTACATAAGTGTCGTTTAGAATTTAGTGTGTCGCTTGAGGACAAATAACAAGTTTAAGTTGAGGGTGTTGATATACCATGAGTTTACGGTATTTTTTATGCGTTTCACTTAGAGTTTGTGTGTGTCTTGGGCTATTATTTATTAGAAATAAAATTTTATGTGTAATTCTTGCAAGAAATAGGCTTGGATGCAGTTGATGAAGATGTGAGCTGAAAAGTGTAGAAGTAGCCACCAACGGAGCCACTCACGGACCGTAGGTCAAACAACGGGCCGTGGATGGGCAGTCATAGGTCCTGGCCTGGGAGTTGAGTTTCAGTATTCAATCCACGGAGTTCCAAGACGGACCGTAGTCTAGTCCACGAACCGTAGGAGATGCATCGTAGGTGGAAGATCACGAAAATCTGACCAAGTACGGAACCACGGAGCAGATGACGGACAGTAGGTCGACCCACGGGTGGTCCTGCACATCCGTCGATGAAGATTAGAAAGTTGAATGTTCCAGTACATGATTAATTTGTCTAAGTGTGGATTCACGGAGGGAGACCTACGGACCGTAGGTCGACCCACGGTTCGTAGGTCGTGCCGTCGATAGAAACCGCGTTCCAAGAGTTTATTTCCTTATTGTGTTTCATAGTTTATTTAGGATTTTTTTTCTATAAATAAGAGTTGTAATCCTCATTTTTGGGGGTTAGACATTATTGTAAACTTCTATTTTTTGTTTTCCGGGAATTAATTTGCAAACTCTTAGCAATTTGACTTCCGAAATTCGTTTGATAAAATTTTCACTTTGAATTCCAATTCAAGATTTGGGTTTTCATCTATTCTAACTGTAAGTTCATGAATTATTTTATCCTAATTATGAATTGTGAACTCTCAAGCATGAGTAGCTAAATCCACAACTGGGATTGTGAGAACCATGAGTTATCACGACCCGAGAGCACCCCCTAGTCGCAACATGGCATACTAGACCCCAAAGGGTTCTAATACAAGCCTCTTAGCTCATTCATTACATAGACAAGAAAAATAGTGCGGAATTAACCTTTTTATTCGAAACCATACTATTCAAAACATTCAAAAGTCTCATTTATAGAGCAGCAGAATGCTAAGTCTCACATGCCATCTGAGACAAACTTTTACAAGATAGGGTCACGGCCATTTACAATCAAAGTATAGACAAAAGTCTTAAAACATAAGAACTATAAAGAATAAAAGCCCTTTTGCTCGACATATGAGGACATACCAAAAGAGGTCTTGAGAGAACTCTAATCCCAAACTTCACTAGAGAATGCAATCACTTGCCGGAACCTGCACATGTAGTAAAAATAAGAAAATATGGGTTAGCACACAAAGATGTACTAAGTATGATGGTCATGCAAAAACATGCTTTAAAAGGGACATTTTATTGAAGGTCATGCTTTCAGCCATTTTTGTAAAACTTCATGAACATTGATATAAGAGGCATAATATAAGTCACAACCAACATACAAATTCACATAATTCACATTGATACAAGAGGCATAATATAAGTCACAACCAACATACAAAGTCACATAATTCACATTTAACCCTTTACCTTCACCATGAGCCTCCACCTCAAATAACCCTCAAGCTATGCCTTGTGCAATGTATGGGTAGCGTCCCATACCACCACCCACACTAAGGCACCACCTTAAGTTCACCAAAAGTGAACTTATCATTCATCCTTTCCACCTTTAAACATAAGAATTTAGAGACACAAACATTACATGAATCACATCATCACATTAAGACCAACATCTAAGACAACTCTAAGTCATATTTGTGCAATGTGCAAGTAGCGTCCCATACTACTACTCACACTAAGTACTTCTTTAAAGTCACCCTAGACAAGGCACATTCATATACAATAAGTCATGACAAGGAAGTAAGTCTCATTATACAATCCAAGTATAGCATACATCTTCACATCTAAGCATTTAAGCCAACATTCTTCATTAGGTTCATTTAGGACACATTCATGCATTTAGAGGACTTTCACACATTTAGTCATTAAGACTTAGAGAACTCACTATAGCCCCTTCAAAGCCTACTTGTGCAATGTATAGATAGCATCTCATACTACTACCTACACTTTGTAGTGCCTATCAAGTAACTAGAGTGAACATCTCACATGATGGAAATAAGTGTTTAACCGACATAGACCATTCAAGCTAGACATGGAATCCGATGTACTATCCCACAGCGTAAGAGTTGATCTCCTTGCCGAAGGAAAACCGGTTCATATAGCTTAGGTGGTTTCATTAGCTAGGACCTATGTGGGCAGAGAGTATGGGATATAAAAGATGTTCATAGACATCTGACCTAACGTTTGGAGAACCTACATCTAACCATATCCTTTCGGTGCTTAGCCTACATTCCCAAAGAGTAGTTTTATTAACATTAGTGTACTAGAGAGGGCCACCAACATTAGGCCTACTGACCCAAAGTACTTTTCCCAAGAAGGGCCACCACCAATAAGCCTACTATTTCAAGGTACTTTAAGGATAACTCATTGAGTTTCCTAGTGAGAGCCACCACCATTAGGTCTGCCATCTCTAAGTCTATCATTTCACACAAGAAGGAGGCCACCACCATTAGGTCTACCGCTTCAAGGTTTAACACACACACAAGGAAAGGCCACCAACATTAAGTCAAACTTGCTCTTTCAAGGCTATGATCACAAATCCTCAATTCACCAACAATTCACCATAATTAGGCATAGATGATGATACAATTCAATAATCAAAATCAATCTAAGCTTAAATCCACCATGATTCATTCACAATCATCAAACCCACTTTATAAGTCACAATATAAGAATAGAGAAAAATCATGGTTTCATAGAGTAAAATAATCTTAAATCATCAATTAAACATCAATATAATTATATTTTATCATTTGAAAACGTTAGATGCAAGAACCCATGAGATTGAGTAAAACCTAGGGTTTTTGTTAAACTTGAAAACCTTGAAACATCTTCAAAATTCACTCTAGGGTGAAAACTAACCCTAGATGAAGCATTACCATACCTTATACTTGAAGAATCCCACGAAATTGAAGAAGAAACACCTTTAAATCCCCAATCCTAGCTTGAACTTGACCTTGATCTCGAATGGAGTTTCTAGAGAGAACTTTTTAGGAGGGAAGGGTTTTGATTTTGAGAGATGAAATTTAAATGAGTGTTTTAATACTCTTAAAGTATGTTAATACACCTAAACTAACCGTCCATGCACTTAAAAAGACTTGGGCTTAATTTACCAATTCACCACCAGCAAGGCCGAATTAAAACCAGATTGCAGGTGCCAAACCATGGCTCCCCATCCACGGATCGTGGATGGGTTGACGCCCTGTACTATCACCTCGTCATTTGGTTCAGAGACATGGCTTTGGGGACCATGACCCACAGAGGCCATCCACGGGGCGTGGATGGACCTAAAGGGCGTGATCCCCTTCCGTGATTCATCATATTTTGGGCAGCTTGGTGGTTTCAAGGGGTCTTGGGGGGTTAGACTTAGGGTCATCCTCAAGAACCCCTAGGATGGTCCAAGGGGAGTTGTGCCTTGACGTTTAACCTCTAAACCCTTCAACCTTGACTCGGGAAAATATCAAACAACTTCTAAACTCAAGACAAACACAAACGCACAAACTTTAGGCTCTAGTTTCACTAGTTCATTTTTAGGGTCGTTACCTTATCCCCCACTTAGGAACATTCGTCCTCGAATGACACTTTAAACACATCAAGGGGTAACGACTGAAGACTAGCAGCCCACAATCATGCATGCAACATCAATATAAATGCACACAACTAGGAGGAAACATCAACTGCACATCAATAAGCTCAAAACACAACAAGAAGGAAGGAACTACATCTACAACTCATTATGCATCAAAATTCACATTCTTCATTTCATTGGAGGAACTTCCTTCTCCAAATCAAATCATGCTCATCAGAACATCATTAAGCATATTTAAGCAATTTTCTCATAAAATCTCAATATGCAACTTTTCAATAAGGCACATTTAGGCATGTTCAACAAATCAACTCATGAAACATTTAGGCAACTCATCATAGATGCATATTAACATGAGGAACACAATTCATGAAAACTCATTTTTCTCGTTTAAATAAGAACTCAATTAGAACATGCATAACATAAGGAGACCATGGAAATTCATATTCACACAAAACTCCAACACATGAAACAAGCTATAAGGAACTCTTGGTTTCAAGCTTTAATAAGAATACAAGGAAAGAGATAAGGACATCAACACTCTAAACAACCTTACTATTCAACATACCATCCCCCACTTAGGAGAAAACCGAACTAAGGTTATCATGAAACAACACAAGGATATCATCACCACAAAAAGGAACTATAACTTACCGGTACCTTCATCTGAATTAGCTCATTTGCCTCTTTGGCTTGAAATGCATAGAAACGGTTCTTCTTTGGAGCATCAAGATTTGGGCCATTAAGAGAGATTTGTTTTTCCTCCCTTCCTCTAGCCATAAGAGTAGGACTATGTTTCACTTGGTGATCATTCTTTCCACAACCATAACACCCACTAGTATTGGCTAGGCACTTCCCATGATGCTTCTTTCCACAATTTTGACAAGTAGGTTTAGCAAATGGAGGTCTACTACATCTCTCTTCACTAGCCTTAGGAGCACTTAAAGAATATTGGTTTAGAGCTCTCTTCTTGAACCTAGGTTGACCTTGCTCATCGAATCAACCCCTCTTCAAATCCCTATTCACCCTCTTAAGTTTGGACTCCTCAATATATTGAGCATACACAACAAGTGTAGAGATATTCATATCATCATGGAGCATCGTCGTACGACACTCTTCCTTAACTAGGTCGGATACACCAGTAACAAACCTACTCATCTCATCTCATCTCATCTCTAGGGTTAGTCACCAAGGATGGAGCATACTTAGACAATAGGGTAAACTTCAACGAATACTCCTCCACATTCATATTACCTTGACTAAGGTTTATAAACTCCTCCACCTTAACCTCTCTCTTCTCATGGGGAAAGTACTTACTAAGGAAAGCTCTCTTAAACTCCTCTCATTCTATAGGACCCGCTTCAACCAGCCTATTGGCTTTCCATTGAGTGAACCACACTCGGGCCACTTCTTTCAATTGATAGGAAGCCAACTCCGCTTTCTCCCTAGAAGTTACTCCCATAGCATTGACTATCTTATAAACATCATCTAAGAATTCTTGGGGATCTTCTCCCACTTTAGAGCCAAGAAAGATTCATCCTTACAAAGTCTCTTAATCTTGAGGTCACGGTACTCTCATTAACAATCACCCTAGGCCCCACATCTCTATTCACTTGAGCCATCATGGTTTGGGCTAGGGTTAGAAAAGCCGTCCTAATCTCTTTATTGGTCATGTCTGGGGAAACCACCGGAACTTCATTCTTTTGATGCACTTGGTCACCTTGAAGACCTTGATCACCTTGGGGAGGAACTCCCTCATTCACTACTTCCACTTCCACTCTCCTTGCGGGCATCCTTCTTGTATTCATATCCTATAAACACAAGAGATGGATTAGGAAATGACATCTATAAAGCTAAACTCTAAGGCACGACTTCAAGAATATGAACGAAGTGTAACTTTCTAACGTCCTATAGCCTCTCGCTCATAGATGTGTCACGACTCACACTGATGAACAAGACTCTACTAGACGTGGCTTGTGAGACATTGATCCTAAAAACCATTTCCAAAATCTTATGCTCTGATACCAAGTTTGTCACAACCCGAGAGCACCCCTATTCGTAACATGGCGTACTCGACCCCGAAGGGGTCTAATAAAAGCCTCTTAGCTCATTCATTGCATAGACAAGAGAAATAGTGCGGAATTAAAACTTTTTATTCAAAACCATACTATTCAAAACATTTAAAAGTCTCATTTATAAAGCAGCGGAATACTAAGTCTCACATGGCCATCTTAGACAAACTTTAACAAGATAGGGTCACAGCCCTTTACAATCGAGGTATAGACAAAAGTCATACAACATAATAACTACAAACAATAAAAGTCCTTGTCCTCGACATATGAGGACATAACAAAACAGGTCTTGATAGAACTCTAATCCCAAGCTTCACCTGAGAATGCAATCACTTGCCAGAACCTACACTTGTAATAAAAATAAGAAAATATGGGTTAGCACACAAAGATGTACTAAGTATGATGACAATGCAAAAACATACTTTAAAAGGTACATTTTGTTGAAAGTCATGCTTTATGCCATTTTTGTAAAACTTCATCAACATTGATACAAGAGGCATAATATAAGTCACCACTAACATACAAAGTAACATAATTCACATTTGAGAAAAAATCACATATAACCCTTTACCTTCACCTTGAGCCTCCACCTCAAGTAACCCTCAAGATATGCCTTGTGCAATGTATGGGTAGCATCCCATACCACCACCCACATTAAGGAACCACCTTAAGGTCACCAAAAGTGAACTTACCATTCATCATTTCCACCTTTAAACAATAAAGAATTTAAGAGACACAAACATTACATGAATCACATCATCACATTAAGACCAACATCTAAGACAACTCTAAGTCATACTTGTGCAATGTGCAAGTAGCATCCCATACTACTACTCATATTAAGTACTTCTTTGAAGTCATCCTAGACAATGCACATTCATATACAATAAATCATGACAAGGAAGTAGTCTCATTATACAATCCAAGTATAGCATACATCTTCACATCTAAGCATTTAAGCCAACATTCTTCATTAGGTCCATTTAGGACACATTCATGCATTTAGAGGACTTTCACACATTTAGTCATTAAGACTTAGAGAAATCACTATAGCCCCTTCAAAGCCTACTCGTGCAATGTATAGATGGCATCTCATACTACTACCTACACCTTGTACTACCTATCAAGTAACTAGAGTGCACATCTCACATGATCGAAATAAGCGTTTAACCGACATAGACCATGCAACTGAGACATGGAATCTAATGTACTATCCCACAGCGTAAGGGTTGACTCCTTGCCGAAGGAAAACCTGTTCATCTAGCTTAGGTGGATTCATTAGCTAGGACCTCTGTGGGCACATAGTTATGGGATATGAAAGATGTTCATTGAGATCCGACCTAACGTTGAGAGAACCTCCATCTAACCATATCCTCTCGGTGCTTAGCGTACATTCCCAAAGAGTAGTTTCATTAACATTAGTATACTAGAAAGAGCCACCAACATTAGGCCTACCGACCCAAAGTAC
Organism: Solanum tuberosum; assembly: GCF_000226075.1. Lineage (NCBI taxonomy): Eukaryota > Viridiplantae > Streptophyta > Magnoliopsida > Solanales > Solanaceae > Solanum > Solanum tuberosum. Next base: position 1,016,115 of record NW_006238950.1, on the reverse strand, counting down.
TTTTCCCAAGAAGGGCCACTACCAATAAGCCTACTATTTCAAGGTACTTTAAGGATAACTCATTGACTTTCCTAGTGAGAGCCACCACCATTAGTTTTACCATCTCTAAGTCTATCATTTCACACAAGAAGGGGGCAACCACCATTAGGTCTACTGCTTCAAGGTTTAACACACACACAAGGAAAGTCCACCAATATTAGGTCTACCGGTCAAAGGTGTTACATTCATATTAGCACCTAGACTCCTCATGAAAGGCCACTAACATTAAGTCTACCAATCCAAGGTTTAGCCTAGAATACTTCATTAGACATTTATAGAAAGGCTACCAAAATTAGGTCTACCAATTCTAGACATTCATTCATTCATTCACAAAGAGGCTACCAACATTAGGTCCCCCAAATTATGTTCATTTAGACACTTAAGTCAAAATACATTCATTATTCAAGAGGAGGATGCCTAAGCCTACCAAGTCAAAAGATTACATTCAATAATACAACAAAAGGATGCATTACCCAACCAATTCAATACATCACATTCATCATTATAGAACACTTCACTTTCCATCATCTTCATTCATGAGTGTTAAGAGAGAATATACTATCAATCAACAACACAACAACACTCTATACAAGATCATCATTCTATCATTGAAATCTCATGTAAATACTTCATATTATACATTCACATATACAATATCATGATAATACTTCAATTCATGAAACAATTCCTTCAATGCCACGATCACAATAGAAAAAGTAATTAAACACCTCCACCTTTCAAGCGGATCAATAATTCAATTACAATTCTACTTTAACATGGAATTAGGTCAAACTTGCCCTTTCAAGGCTATGATCACAAATCCTCAATTAACCAGAAATTCACCATAATTAGGCATAAATGATGATACAATTCAATAATCCAAATCAATCTAATCATAAATCCACCATCATTCATCACAATCATCAAACCCACTTTATAAGTCACAATTTAAGAATTTAGAGAAATCATGGGTTCATAGAGTAAAATCATCTTAAATCATCAATTAAATATCAATATAATCATAGTTTATCATTTGAAAACGTTTGATGCAAGAACCCATGAGATTGAGTAAAACCTAGGGTTTTTGTGAAACTTGAAAACCTTGAAACTTCTTTAAAATTCACTCTAGGGTGAAAACTAACCATAGATGAAGGATAACCATACCTTATACTTGAATAATCCCACGAAATTTAAGAAGAAACACCTTGAAATCCCCAACCCTAGCTTGAACTTGACCTTGATCTCCAATGGAGTTTCTAGAGAGAACTTTTTAGGAGGGAAGGGTTTTAATTTTGAGAGATGAAATCTAAATGAATGTTTTAATACTTTTAAAATATGTTAATACACCTAAAATAACCATCCACGCACTTAAAATGACTTGGGGTGAATTTACCAATTCACCCCCACCAAGGTGAACTGAAACCAAATTGTAGGTGCCAAAGATGGCTCCCCATCCACGGACCGTAGATGGGTTGTCACCTCATACTCTCACATCGTAGTTTGGTTCATAGACATGGATTTGGGTTCCATGACCCACGGAGGCCATCCACAGGGAGTGGATGGACCTACAGGGGGTGGTCCCCTTCCATGGTTCACCATATTTTAGGCAGCTTAGTGGTTTCAAGGGGTCTTGGGGGGTTAGACTTAGGGTCCTCATCAAGGACCCCTAGGGTGGTCCAAGGGGAGTTGTACCTTGATGTTTAACCCCTAAATCCTTCAACCTTGACTCGGGACAACATCAAACCACTTCAAAACTCAAGACAAACACAAACTCACACACGTTAGGCTCTAGTTTCACTAGTTCATTTTTAGGGTCATTACATGAGCAATTAACAAAGTATGAATAATATTTAAGTAATTATTGAATAGTGTTTATGCATGTATTGTTAATCCTTTCAATTAGAAGTTTTTTTAACGGTTGCAAACGTAGAACTCACTTCGTTCCTACTTGCCGGACCAAGGGGGTAATGAATGAGAAAAGGATTAAACAACAGAGATTTAGTGGATGCTATCTAATAGTCTAGTGTCAATTGGAGTGAGGGTGAAAACTAAACCATACATTGATATGATGATTAATCTGAGGTAAAGTTAAGGGTTAGTAAAGAATACACCCGTAGCCAGACCAAGGTGCATGCGTGGTGAAATTCCCTACTTGGAGGACCAATCACTTAGGGATACCTAACTTACCAACTTTGCATGTAAAACACTAGAAAATGATTACTATTATTAGGATTACTACGTTAAGAGCTTGTGGGGAATACATATACCCTAGTTTTTCTCTTATATTGATAACTCAAAGTTTGAATCTTGTTTACTTGTTATTTAATCAACAATCTATTACTTTAGATACAACCCCCCTCCCCCATTTTTACTTTTCTCGAAAATAATTTGACTAAATGAAAATAATAATGAGTTAAGTTTAAGTTTGAACCATATTCCCTCGTGGGATCGACCCCAACCTACAAGTTAGGTTCCTTATTTTACAACAATCGTTTGTACTTCTTTAAGGAGGTGTAATTTGAGCGTATCAAAAACACCCACAAAATCCTAATAATAAGACTGAAATGATAAACTAAACAAGGGATCCTCCAGAAAGCAAGAAGGCTCACCAACAACTCCGAAGCTCAAATGGATCAATGAAGTGCTAGATATTGATCCTAGTTACATGTATCTGCATAGTAAAAGATGCAGGAAAAATGGCATCAGTACATGGAATGTACGAGCATATAAGGGGAATTCTAAAACAAGACATAAGCTTGAAATGGAATTGAAGAAACACTTACCTCATCTCAACTCAACTCAACTCATTTAAATTTAAAGCAGTGATAAAGATGCAATATAAAGAAAAGCTTTTAAAAAAATAGATAGTAACTCAATATATTAAAAAATACAATAATAACTCAGTTTTGTACATAAAAATACAAGTAACTCTGTGGGAGATACTCTAACCGACAACCATCACTATGAGCTATGTGATGATACAACGTCTAGCCTACGGTACCAGAACTGTCCTATACTTTGCCGGGGTATAGAACCTACTACTAAGTGGATCCACTAGTCTATGCTAAAAAGCATTAAGGAATATTCTAAAAAGTATGACCATTTCTACCCATGTTGGCTACATGGTTTATGGGGGTTGTGAGTTGTATGAACTCTCCCCCATATCGGTGCTCAATACTACTCCCAAAATATACTAGCTCATATGTTTTAAAAAAAACACAACTATTTCTATGGTTTGAGATTATTACTCAAAAAAATCTCTCTCTTAATAGAGTTGGTACTCAGAACTGCTCATGAAAACTCTTTCGCAAATCGGTGTTTCCACTCTTCTTAAATGTGAAAACATTTACTCTTGGGAATACTTAGTTCCCATATATCATTTTAAAGAAAATGACTCAACTTTGGTATTACTCAAACTCAAATGCTCAAGGTTTAAAACAAGTTCAAAAGTTTTTAGAAAGACTTCTTAAAATGACTTGAAGATCTATCGAAACTTGACTCTTAACTCTATCTTGAATTTGAATTATGAATTCAAGGTTATGATTTGTGATAGGAAGGATATCATGATGATTAAATGAGTTTTAGATAGTTAATAATGAGAAACTGTTGAAAAACATTGTATGGGGAGCAAGTCAGCGACGCGAAGATGAATTATAATATTTGGTCGCGAAATATTTTTAGAAAAAGTGGAGTCCGCTTCTCTCCGTGATATGAAAAGGGAAATTTCACTCTGGGGATGCGGACCTGGTACCTTATTTTTTGCCCGATCTTTTCTTACTCATTTTTCGACCCTAATTCTCCTAGAATCGAATGGTTTCTTTTCCAATCACTTAGTTTTGAATAATCAACTTGGACACGATAATCTACTCCAAACCACCCTCAATTCACGAACTTTTATCTCAAGAACTCATCAAACCCATCCTAATTCAAGAACAGAAACAATACTTTCAAGAAACAAATCAAGAACTCAAATTCTACAACTTCAAGAACGAAACATCGCTGAAAATAACTTGATTGGCGTGTGGGTGAACGAAACCAACACTATGAGAATCTCACATACCTCTTAGGGATCAAACCCTTAGCAAAATGAACATTGATTTCTCAAAACTTGATGAACGCCTTGACTTTTCTCCTCTTTTCTTCTCTTTTCTCTTCCTGTATTCTTTTCTAAAACCCTAGCGTAAATTAGGATTGTGTAAACTGAACCAAATCAGTTTAGACCCCTAATTAACTACAAAAAACAAATTAAATTTGATAGGGTAAGTAAAGGACCAAAATACCCCTCATATTTTTGGGTAACTTTCCTTAACTGGATAGCCCGACTTCAAACGGGCATATCTCACTAATAGGAGCTCAAAAATTAGCAAAATCGATGGCGTTAGAAAGAGGATTCTGTGAACTTTAATTTGATATCTTATGGGCCACCTAAATCATCATGTACTGTACTGAAAGTTATGGTCGTTTGAACTTGACCCTAACTCATAACTTAAGCATAACTTGCAAAATTTCAGATTTTGCTATTTCCAATCAAGTTCTTTCTATTCTTAGCTCTTTCAAATACTGAGGTGTTACAGTATCTCCCCCTTGGGAACATTCATCCTCGAATGAGATTACTCTAAGTAGACCAAGGGTGGTAACATCTGGCACCCAGTTCAAACACTAAATATGCAAATTAACACAACATTTCAACTTAAATAAATGCCAAGAAAAGGATTAGTACCTTTATTTGGAATTTCTCCAGACTCAAAAAAATGTGGGTATCTCTTTTTCATATCTTCTTCAGCTTCCCAAGTAGCTTCCTCATCAAAATGATTCCTCCACAGAACTTTGACTATCTCCTTGGTTCTCAACTTGCGAACCTGACAATCCAAAATCTTGACATCAATCTCCTCATAAGACAAGCTAAACTTAATATCATTGTCTTCAGTCGGTATGATAAGTGAAGGATCGCCCATACACTTCTTCAATATTGAAATGTGAAATACCGGATAAATCATTGCTAATTCTAACGGTAGCTCCAATTCATAAGCTACATTGTTAATCCTCTTAGATATCCTGTAACGGCCAATATATCAGGGACTAAGCTTCCCCTTCTTGCCAAAGCAGATAACATCCTTCATGGGTGAAATCATCAAGTAAACCCAATTATCTACTTCTTTAATACCTCGGAAACTTATAGGCTAAACTAGAGTTAAATGAAAGGGTTAAAAATCATAAAATGACTCCTCGTAGATTAGTAGACCATCTAGAGTTGAAATGAGGTTGACAAAGGTCAAGGCGAAGGGAAAAGTGCCAAGGCAAAGGGGCCAAGGCAAGGCCAAAAGCCAAGGCTGCCCCAAAACTTGGGCTCACTACCTAAACTTCCACATCCATCACCACGACCTATGGTCTTGACCACGATTCGTGGGAGGCCACGTGGAGTTGCCTTCGCCAAGGAGGAGAAGCCCCAAGTGGCCTAGCCACTACCTCAAGGTCCACGAGAGGGACCACGACCAGTGGTATTGACCACGGCTCGTGGAGCCCCTCGTGAAGATGCCTTGGGCATTCGAGCTAGGGGCTTCAAGTAGAATAGCTACTACCTCAAAGACCATGAGAGGGACCACGACTCGTGGTCTTGACCATGGCTCGTGGAGCCCTTCATAGGAATGTCTTGGGCATGTAAGCTAAAGGAACAATGTGCCTAGATACTGCCCCACACTTCATGAGTAGGACCACGGATCGTGGTCCTCACCACGACTCATTAAGGTGGCTCGTGACACCTGGGGTGGTCATTTAATGAAGGTTAGTTAAGTCTTTTCCTATTTTAGTCCAATTAAAGTAAGGCCGTTTTGGGTATTTTTAGGGGTACTATATAAGTTACTTTTAAGTCAAATCCCCTAGACTAAGTCATTTTTCACAAACACACAAACCAAAGTAAAAGTTCATCTCCCTCACAATATTTCTCTCTAAAACTCAAAGAAGGAGAAGAAGAGTAGAATTGGAGCTAGGGTTTGGTGATTTCAAGGCTTCTTCCTCAAAGTCATTGAAGATTCTTAATGAAGGTATGGTGGCTTTTCATCTATGGGTAGCTTCCACCAATAGAGTCCCTTCAAAACTTGATTTCAAAGCTTTCAATTTCCCCAAATGCTAGGGTTTCAATCTAAGTCATGGGTTCTCTTTCAAAACATTTTCAATGGTTTAATTATGAAGGATTATGATTGAATTGTTGATTTAAGATTAAATTCCCCCAAGAACCCATGAATCCCCCACATTGCTAAATTGTGAATTCATGATGTGGGTTGATTGATTATAGAAGCATGTTGATTGATTATGTCTATATTGATTGAGTTAATTGAATCATGATATTCCCCATCTCTAATGTAGTAATTCTAGATGTTTGGGTTGAATGGGATTCATGGTCCTTGAAGGGAACATTATGAGGGTTTGTACATGTTTATGAGAATTGTGAATTACCTTATGATTCACTTAGAAAGTGAAGATTCATTGACTATGGTGTAATTGTGGTATTGTTGAAAGATCATTCTCCCCATACCCTTACACATGACTATGCATGTAATGGCTATGACTATGATAGTATTGTTGTGTTGATTGAAAGGCCATTCTCATGAACACACTATGAATATGAGGTGAAAGGTTTACTAACGTATTGATGATTCTAAGGTTGAAAGTCCATTCTCACCTAATTGAATCCATGAGAAATTTTATGAGTTGTGTTGAATAAAGGGTAAGATACTCCTTCACACATGTAAATACAATTCAAGACTAAATATATAAATTTTGGAAAAGTAATGCTTAGCACCGAATGGATATGGAATGTGAGGTAGAGGCCCTGCCGTCAACTCAAAAGGCCGGGTCATCAGTAACCTCATGAGATGGAAGCTCCCGTCAATACAATAGGTTTGGGGTTTCTAGAAGAAATCTCCTATCCCATAACTATGTGCCTACATAAGTCTTTAGCTAGTGGATCCACCTAAAAGCTAATACATTTAGTTCTACCTTAGGCAAGTAGGACAATTCTTTTCGGTGTGGGACATGACACCGTATTCCATGTAGCTCACATGGTCTATGTCGGTTAATGTTATTTCCCTCCATGACAAGAATATGAACTATGACAAGAACATGAACATGAACAATACATATGACTTCTCAAGGAGTTCTACTTAGTGTGAGTGGGGCTATGGGACTTCACTTATGCATTGTACAAGTAGGCTTTGGAAAGGGTTTATGGTGTGGTTTCCTTATGGTATGAAGAGATATGAATTTATGCACGTATGATATGGATTGTTGCTATGAGTGGCTTTCCTTGTTACAAGTTAATGAACTTGAATATTTCCTTGTTTATGAATATTGGCTATGGATGAGGACAAGTTATGATATGTATGATTATTGTGGCCTAAAAGTGGTACTTGCCATTAGATAGGATTATGGGATCCTGTCTATGCATTGCACAAGTATAACTTAGGGTTTCTTATGAATGGGTTTGACTTATGTATTTACTCTATTGTGTATGATGATTCTTAAAAATGTTAAAGTGCATGGTTTCAATTAAATTATCCCTTTTTGCATGTTTCAAGGATTTTATTGAATGGCTTCCATACTTAGTGCAATCTTTGTACTAACCCGTATTTTCTACATTTTTCTATAAGTGTAAGGTCCCGGTGGTTGAGTTGTGCTTCCTTCTTGATCAAGAGCTTGGATTGACTATTCTCCACGCTTTCGGTGAGTTCTCATGGTTCGAGGAAGAAGTTGTCATTTCTAGTCTCTATCTTACTTTCTCTTTTTGAGACTATGTTGAAAAGGGTTGTGACCCTTATTGATTCTCGATTGTATTAGATGGTTAATGAGACAATGTCTAGACTTCTATTTTGATATTATGAAAAACTTTAATTGTAAAACGTTTTAATTCCGCATCATTTCTATTACTTGTGTTTATGATATTCTAAGGGCTTGTATGAGACCCCTTCGGGGTGAAGTACGACGTGTTACATCTAGGGGGTACCCCTGGGTCGTGACAAACTTGGTAATCAGAGCACAAGGTTTAGAATGATTCTAGGATGATGTCTCATAAACCACGTCTAGTAGAGTGTTGTTCATTAGTGTGAAGTGCGCCACATTTATGAATGAGAGGCTATAAGATGCTTAGGAAATTTGACTTATTTCATTACTCTTTAGTTGTGCCTTAGATTTTTAACTCTATGAAGTCTTTTCCTAATCCTTTTATTGTATCTATAGGATATGAATACAGGAAGGGCGAATGCAAGAAGGATGGAAGAGAAGAATGTGAATGAGGGAGTTCCTCCCCAAGGTCCCCAAGGTCCTCAAGTTCCTTAAGCTCCTATTAATGCGGGGGCTGTGACAAATGTTGAAATAAGGTCGGCTCTCCAAGTATTGACCCAATCCGTGACGGCCCAAGCAAGTCAATAGGGATACTAGGTACTCATGTGAACCCCAATGTGAGTACAACTGCTTCAAGGATAAGGGACTTTACTAGGATGAATCCTCCCATGTTCCATGGCTTCAAAGTGGAAGAGGACCTACAAGGGTTTATTGATGAGATCTATAAAGTGCTTGATGCTATGGGAGTGTCTGCACAAGAAAAGGCGAAACTAGCCACCTATCAATTGAAGGATGTGGCTCAAGTATTGTATGAGCAATGGAAGGGTGAAAGACCCATAAGAGCAGGCCCGATAGATTGGGAATTGTTCAAGTTGGTCTTCCTTGATAGGTTCTTTCCCCTAAAGTTGAGGGAATGAAAAATGCAAGAGTTCATAAACCTTCAACAAGGGGGTTTGACTGTGAAGGAATATATGCTCCAACCTTAGTAGTGGATTTGAAGGCCAAGATGAACAAATTTATGAAGGGGGTATCCGACTTAGTAGTCAATGAATGTTGTTCGGAAATGCTAATCCCAAGTATGAATATTTCACGTCTCATGGTCCATGCCAAACAAATTGAGGAACAAAAGCTCAAGCAAGTGAATCGAGAAGTAAAAAGAGCAAGGTCCGATGATGGGAATTATTCCAAGGGTAACTTTGAGGGTCAAGGTAGACCAAGGTTCAAGAGAAGGTTCTCCAACCAAGGCTCCTCTAGTGCTCCAAGGGTCAACAAAGATAGAGTTTCTAACCCTAAGTCTCAAGGAAGCAATAGTGGTGGATCTTCTATGGTGAGGCCTACATGTGCTAAGTGTGGTAAGAAACATGATGGTAAATGTCTTGTCGGCATGGGTGATTGCTATGGTTGTGGTAAGACTTGGCATCAATTGAAGAATTTCCCAAACCTTGCGGCCAAGGGTTGAGAAGATAAGCAAACTCCTCCTAGCGGTTCAAATTCTGAGGCTCCCAAGAAAAACCACTTCTATGCTCTTCAATCCCGAGGTGACCAAGAGAGCTTTGCGAATGTAGTGACCGGTATGTTGCAAGTCTTTTCCTTTGACGTATATGCATTGTTAGATCACGGTGCCACTTTGTCCTTTGTGACACCTTTTGTGGCCAAGTTTCTAACCCTAAGTCTCAAGGAAGCAATAGTGGTGGATCTTCTATGGTGAGGCCTACATGTGCTAAGTGTGGTAAGAAACATGATGGTAAATGTCTTGTCGGCATGGGTGATTGCTATGGTTGTGGTAAGACTTGGCATCAATTGAAGAATTTCCCAAACCTTGCGGCCAAGGGTTGAGAAGATAAGCAAAACTCCTCCTAGCGGTTCAAATTCTGAGGCTCCCAAGAAAAACCACTTCTATGCTCTTCAATCCCGAGGTGACCAAGAGAGCTTTGCGAATGTAGTGACCGGTATGTTGCAAGTCTTTTCCTTTGACGTATATGCATTGTTAGATCACGGTGCCACTTTGTCCTTTGTGACACCTTTTGTGGCCATGAAATTTGAAATACTCCCCGAAGTGTTAATTGAGCCTTTTTTGGTTTCTACCAGGTTGGTGAGTCGGTAGTGGCAAAAAGAGTCTATAAGAGTTGTCCTATTTTTGTCCCATAAAGTTACCTTGGTGGATTTAGTGGAGTTAGACATGTTAGATTGATGTGATTTTGGATATGGATTGGTTGCATGCTTGTTATGCCTATATTGATTGTAGGACTCTGATAGTAAAGTTTCAATTTCCAAATGAGTCTACTTTAAAGTGGAAGGGGGGAAATTCTATCCCTAAAGGTCAATTTGTCTCTTGCCTCAAAGCTAGGAAAATGATCTCCAAAGGGTACATTTACCATATTGTTAGGGTGATAGATGTAGAGTCTGAAACCCTTTCCTTTGAGTCGGTCCCTGTGGTAAGTGAATTTCCGAAAGTCTTTCCCGATGATTTTCTCGGCATTTCTCCCAAACGGGAAATAGATTTTAGCATTGATCTCTTGCCGGATATGCAACCTATCTCCATTCCTCCTCATAGAATGGATCCGGCCGAATTGAAAGAGTTGAAGGAGCAACTCAAGGATTTGTTAGACAAAGGCTTCATTCAACCAAGTATCTCGCCATGGGGTGCTCCAGTGTTGTTTGTTATAAAGAAGGATGGGTCTCTCGGAATGTGTATTGACTACTGATAATTGAATAAGGTGACCATTAAGAATAAGTATCCCCTTCCTAGGATTGACGATTTGTTTGATCAACTTCAAGGGGCTAACTATTTCTCCAAAATAGATCTTCGTTCGGGTTACCATCAACTAAGGGTGAGAGGGGTTGAAATTCCCAAGACGACCTTTAGGACCCAGTATGGTCACTATGAATTTGTGGTTATTTCGTTTGGATTGACAAATTCCCCGGCGGCATTTATGGATGTAATGAATAGAGTGTTTAGACATTGCCTTGATATGTTTGTGATCGTGTTTATTGATGATATTTTAATCTATTAAAGGAGTGAAAATGAGCACATGAACCATTTGAGAATTGTATTTCAAGTCCTTAAAGACCACCAATTATATGCTAAGTTTAGTAAATGTGAGTTTTGGCTAAAGTCCATAGCCTTCCTTAGTCAAATTGTGTCGAGCAAGGGTATTGAGGTAGATCCTAAGAAGATGGATGCGTTCAAGTGTTAGCCTATACCTCTAACTCCTACCGATTTTAGAAGCTTTTTGGGTTTGGCCGATTACTATAGGAGGTTTGTTGAGGGTTTATCCTTCACTGCTTCTCCGTTGACGGCCTTGACTCAAAAGAAAGCTAAGTTTGTGTGGTCGGAGGCTTGTGAGAAAAGCTTCCAAGAGTTGAAAGATAGACTTACTTCCACTCCGATTTTGACCTTACCAGAGGGTACCAATTGCTTTGTTGTGTATTGTGACACCTCTCGAGTGGGTTTAGGATGTGTCCTTATTCAACATGGTAAGGTGATTGCCTATGCTTCAAGGCAACTCAAAACTCATGAAAAGAATTATCCAACCCATGATCTCAAATTAGCGGCGGTAGTATTTGCCTTGAAAATATGGAGACATTATCTATAAGGGGTGCATGTTGATGTGTTCACCGATCACAAGAGTCTTCAATATGTGTTTAGCCAAAAAGACTTGAATCTCTGACAAAGAAGGTGGTTAGAACTTTTGAAGGACTATGACATGAGTGTCTTTTATCACCCCGGCAAAGATAAAGTAGTTGTGGATGCCCTTAGTCGATTGTCCATAGGTAGTGTGGCCCATATAGAGGATGAGAAGAAGGAATTAGTCTGTCATGTGCATAGGTTGGCCCAACTAGGTGTCCAATTAGTGGATTCCACCAAGGGTGGTGTCATGGTCCTTAATGGTTCTAAATCATCCTTTGTAATGGACGTGAAGTCCAAGCAAGACCTTGATCCCATGTTAGTTGAGTTGAAAGAATCGGTACTCAACAAATCCGTTAAGGCTTTCTCCCAAGGGGGAGATGGGGTGCTTAGGTACCAAGGCCAGTTATGTGTTTCGTATATTGATGGTTTGAGAGAGTGAATTCTAGAAGAAGCTCATGGTATGTGGTATTCTATTCATCAGGGAGCCACCAAGATGTACCGTGATCTACGGGAAGTCTATTGGGGGAATGGTATGAAGAAGGATATAGCGGGTTTTGTAGCCAAATGTCTGAATTGCCAACAAGTTAAGGCCGAGCATCAAAGGCCGGGAGGCTTATCCCAAGATATAGATATTCCCACTTGGAAGTGGGAAGATGTGAATATGGATTTTATTGTGGGTTTGTCTGGTACTCGAAGGCAACATGATTCTATATGGGTCATTGTGGATAGAATGACAAAATCGCCCACTTTATTCCCATCAAGATTTCATTTTCGGTGGAAGACGATGCCAAATTGTACATCAAGGAGATAGTGAAGTTACATGGAGTTCCTTCATCTATCGTTTCGGATCGGGGTACTCAATTTACTTCACACTTTTGGAAGGCATTCCAAAAAGGGCTTGGTACTAAGGTCAAGCTTAGTACGGTTTTTCCCCCTCAAACGGATGGTCAAGCGGAGCGCATAAAGCTGGCCATTGGAGATGGAGATTTTGAGAGCCTTAAGGAAGATCACAATTGCATATAGGAATCTATATTTTGTATAAACCTTGAGACTTGTACATGATCTATGTGTTGTATATTTACATGAAATTTTGAGGACTAATTTGATCATGTCACCATGGGTTGTAATATAAGTATGTCTATATGTTTTGTTCGTTTGGGCTGTGCAAACCCAAGTCTTGTAAAATAGGAAATTTACTATTAGTTTTGAATGTTTGTGTGAAGCATGAACCGGCTAATTTCGGTACTCGAAAGTTCGTAATATTTTTGTTATCTCATCCTTAAGTGTGAGGATAATATATGCATGAAAAGCTCGTCAGTTATTTGCTTAAATTATTATGGGAGGGTTTTTTCGTCATAAGTTAAATTCCGCGCCATGTTAGTTGTAACATCAAAAAAATATTTAAATGGGCAAGATGTATATCCTTAACTAAATTATTCGCTACGAACCTAATCCCTCCACTACATTAAAATCAATATGGCCATATTTAACCTCTTTTAAATGTCGCAAGTATTAAATTAGATTTCTTGTTTAAGTGGTAGTATCCTTTCGAAAGGGTCTCTACAAAACACGTACCGAAGACTCTGGTGATTGGTGACACATCAACATGAACACCATATAGATAGTGACGCCATATTTTCAAAGCGAATACTATAGCTGCCAACTCTAGATCATGGATTGGGTAATTCCTCTCGTGAATCTTAACCTGTCTAGAGGCATAAGTTATAACCTTACCATTCTGCATTAACACACAACCTAGTCCCACTCTGGATGCATCACAATACACAACAAAACCTTGCGTACCTTCTGGTAAGGTCAACACTAGGCAGTAGTGTCACACACTAACCCTTCGGTGGAAAACCATTACTACAACCCAAACCAAGCAAATAAACCAAAAACTAAAGCATTTAAGGATGTGAAAACAAGAATAATAGCTAAAAACTGAAGTTCCCATAAACTTCCAAAAGATCTAACAACTAACAATACGGAAAAATACGCCTAGAACCTGAAAGTCAATGTACCAAAACATCTAACAAGATCCATAAGTCTAACAAGAAGGGATACAACCCCAACTAATAGACTAACTAGAAAAGTCTAAGTCTGAAATGTGAACATAGACGAAAGGAGAACTCATGGAAGCCCGGAAGAATCGGGTCACCCTTGAATTCGAACGACGATCACTGATCTTCTAAGCGAGGTCTGTCAGTAGCCGCTTGAAGATGCCCTGTACTCAACAAAAATAAGAGCAAATGCAGTATCAGTACACAATCACAGTGTACTGGTAGGATAATGTGGCTATCCCACTAACTGCAACATACAATATAATCACATGCACATATCGAACATATACAGTATCATCAACAAATACAAACAATGAACAACTTTACATTTTCTCAAGATAGACAATTATGACAAGTCATTGGTCCTCTCATGGAACCCAAACCCAAATAGTTAGCATACTGGAACGTGGTACCCGATCCAATGATTATGCCGGAATGTGACAACCGATCCCATAATTATGTCGGAACGTGGCAACCAATCCTTTCAACACACCACATTCACAATAACAAGTATATGCTCAAGATCATACAATTAAGTCATGATTTCATGGTAACCATCATTCATCTATCTCATTTACAACAAGTGTGATCAATAATACAACATTCATATACATACATATATCATAATGAAACAAGAACAAACATACATCACACAATCATAGAATCACAACCATCACTTACCTCGAAACAAACTTGAAACCCTAAGAAACTTGATCCTTCCCTTTCTGGATTCGTTCTGCTTGTTCTTTGTCTACAAACAATCAATATAATACGGGAATCATTAAACAATCACTAATTACCTGGATTACTAACAATTCTAACAACCCTAGATCATACCCATGATCCCAAGTATCCAAAATAGGGTTATTTGCACCATAGAATCTAGATCAAAACCCTCCCCATCATTAATTACCCATTCTATTATGTTCTATGGATTGAAAAATGGATTCGAGGAGTGAAAAGCTTACATTTACCCTCAAGAATGGTGGAAAACTGTTAGGAGTCTCATGGGATTCGTTTCATAGCTCTAAAAATTGAAAAGTTCAAAATAAGGTTGTTTAGGGGTTTATTTATGACTTTAAGTCGCGTCGAACCCGCCACAACGGCCGTCACCCCGCTATAGCGGCCCCACAAGAGCGACCAAAAGCTCCGCCAGAGCGGCTTGCACAAACTAGTGAGCTATTTAAAGAATTCTAAAATCCCCATTTCACAACACACCTCTAACCAACGATGCTCAGAAAATATCCTTTACGCTAAGGTCGATTTCAAGAGTTCTACTCACCCGAATTCAATTTCGTAAAGTCGTATGGATTCCTTAACGAGTTATCTATCCACCCATGTAATCATAATCATAAATAAATCACCCGATTTCCTGACACATTAAAGACACCGATTTCATCCAAAACTGGACTAGGTTAGGAAAATCCAAATACTACGAAACAGTTTTTCGGCCCCAAAATTTTCCCCTGTTGGGTTCTCTATGACGACGGAACACGGTAGTTACAATAGATACCAATTTACCCATCACTTGTCCCCGAATGACAAACTTAGGAAAAAAAGGGTAAGGAAATAATGAAGTAGTACCTGAATCGATGAACAATTGGGGATACTTGTCTCGCATGTCCTTCTCGGTTTCCCAAGTAGCTTCCTCAATTAGACGATGCTTCCATTGAACTTTCACGGACTTAATCTCCTTAGTTCTCAACTTGCACACATCACGATCAAGAATTGCCACCGATTCCTCCTCATATTGGAGGTCCTTGTCTAACGCAATTGAGTCCCACTTAATGATATAATCCATGTCACCACGATACCTCTTCAACATGGACACATGAAATATTGGATGAACACCTGATAGATTAGGAGGCAAAACCAATCTATACGCTACCGGTCCTACACATTCAAGAACCTCAAAGGGACCAATGTGTCTAGGACTTAGCTTACCTTTCTTACCAAATCTCACCACCCCTTTCATGGGTGATACCTTAAGAAGAACATTTTCACCGGTTTGAAACGCCATGTCTCTTACCTTATGATTCGCATACTTCATCTGTCTACTCTGGGCTACTAAAAGCTTAGCTTGAATACTCCTCACCTTATGTTAAGCATCCTTCACTAAATCAACCCCTAAAGGTTTCACATCCCCAGCCTCGAACCATCCAATGGGTGATCTACATCCCCTCCCATAGAGTGCATCAAATGGTGTCATATCTATGCTGGAGTGATAACTATTATTATAGGAGAATTCACACAAAGGTAGAAACTTATCCTAATGCCCTCCGAAATCAATCACACATGCCCTCAATATGTCTTCTAACACTTGAATAATCCTCTCTGATTGTCCGTCTGTCTGTGGATGGAAGGTTGTACTAAAAGTGAGTTGTGTTCCCAATTCATCATGCACTTACATCCAAAACTTGGATATGAATTGGGTACCACGGTCTGAGATGATAGAGAGGGGCACCCCATCCAACCTCACTATCTCTTTTACATACACCTTAGCCAGTTGTTCAGCATTATAATCTGTTCTTACAGGAATAAAATGGGCTAACTTAGTCAATCTATCAACCACTACCCAAATAGAATCAAACTTCCCTAATGTCTTGGGAAGACCAACCACAAAATCCATGGCTATTCTTTCCCACTTCCATTCCGGAATTGGCATTCTTTGAAGAAAACCTTCCGGCCTTGATGTTCATACTTCACTTGTTAACAATTCTAACACTTCGCCACAAACTCTGCTATGTCTTTCTTCATGCTCGGCCACCAATAAATTCGCTTCAGATCTCTGTACATCTTGGTCACACCCGGATGAATAGAATATTGCGAACCATGAGACTCTGTCAACAATTTCTCAATCAAGTCATCTACTCTAGGAACAGATATTCTCCCTTTAAAATTTAGCACACCATCTGTATTAAGAGTGGTCTCTTGTGCCTTACTAATCACCATATCTTTCTAAGCTTCTCCAAATTTTAATCTTCAAATTGTTTGGCCTTGATCTCATCAATGAATGTGGCCCTCACTTCAATGCTAGCTAACACCCCACCTCTTTCTGAGATGCCCAACTGCATGAACTTAGACTCTAAGGTCTGAATTTCCTTGGCTAAGGGTCGCTTGGATACACTTAAGTAAGCTAATCTATCCATACTCATCGTTTTTCGACTCAAAGCCTCTGCCACCACATTAGCCTTGCCCGGATGGTATTGAATGGTCACATCATAATCCTTGAGTAACTCCATCTACCTTCGTTGTCTCAAATTCAGATCCTTTTGAGTGAATACATGCTGCAAACTACGATGATCAGTAAACACGTCACACTTAACCCCATAGAGGTAATGCCGCCAGATCTTAAGAGCAAACACTATCGCTGCCAACTCTAAATCATGTGTTGGATAATTCCTCTCATGCACCTTCAATTGATGTGAGGCATAAGCTATATCATTCTTATCCTGCGTCAACATAACACCCAAACCAGAATGTGAAGCATCACAATAAACAACAAAATCTCTACCTTCCACCCGTAATGCTAGAATAGGTACGGTGGTCAAAAAAGCCTTGAGCTTTTGAAAGCTATCCTCACATTTTTCAGTCCATTCAAATGGTATCTCCTTTTTGGTCAAATTTGTCAAGTGAGTGGCAATAAAAGCAAAGTTCTTTATAAATCGACGATAATAGCTAGCAAGCCCCACAAAACTCCTAACTTTCGTCACTAAGCTAGGCCGAACCCAATTCTTAACCTCTTCAGTCTTTTGAGGATCTACCAGTACCCCTTCTTTTGAAACTACATGCCCCAAAATACAATCGATTTTAACCAAATTCACACTTAAAAATTTAGCATACAACCTTTGTTTCCCAAGAACACCCAAAACAATACGAAAATGATCAGCATGCTCTTTCTCACTTTTCGAATAGCCCAAAATATCATCAATAAAGACTATAACAAATGAATCAAGGAATGATTTGAACACCTCATTCATCAAACTCATGAAAGCTGCAGGCGCATTGGTCAAACCAAAAGACATAACCAAAAACTCATAGTGCCCATAGCGAGTTCTAAACTCCTTCTTGGGCACATCCTCATGCCTAATTTTCAACTGATGGTAGCCAGACCTTAGATCAATCTT
>NW_006238950.1:998244-998326 GCF_000226075.1 Solanum tuberosum | reverse complement strand
ATTCTCATACTACCATTTTTTTTCTTCACAAACAAAACTGGAGCACCCATGGGGAAGCACTAGGACAAATAAATCCCTTATC
>NW_006238950.1:979722-998144 GCF_000226075.1 Solanum tuberosum | reverse complement strand
CAATCTAAGATAAACTCATAAGCATCCTCATTCTCAGCACCAAGAAACACAGGAGGAATTAGCTTCAAAAACATAGTCAACATTCCATGTTCATTATCAGTCATAACATAACCCAACAAAGGACGGAAGAAAGCATCATTACCTCCAGTCCCACCCACCTTGGGCGCAATGCTAGCATAAGGAGAATTAGTAGGAGCTTGAGTTGCTTGAGAAGAAAGAAGCACTCCAGGACCAACCAACCCTTTCAAAAATGACATCATCTGTTGAGCTAACACTAGGTCTATGAGGGGAACATCCGTAGTCTCAGCCTGCACCTCTTCCTCTTGTCCCACATCCTCAACATTCTCAATATCAACATTCTCCTTTTCAATCTCATCAGATGTGCATGAGGATTCTCATTCACAGGAGCATTCTCAACATGAGCTCCATTCCCAGCAAGCGCTACTCTTCTATGGCCTCTACCCCTGCCTCGACTGCGACCTCTCACTACAGATTCCTCAGCTAGAGTATTGATGGGAGCTACGGCCCTAACGCTGTTGAATCTAGTATTAACCATCTACGAACAGAAGAGTGAAGGAGGTTAGATACCAATTTGAATCGCCAGATACCAATTGGAATCAAGTGATAGCACGAAAAGAGACAAGAGAAACAGAGAGATTTCCTAAAGTCCTGAGGCGTCCCTGTACCATTCCGCGAGACTCTACTAGACTCATTTTGGTATATCAAGATCAATGAACCTAGGCTCTGATACCAACTTTGTCACAACCCAGACCATCGTGATTGGCACCCACACTAACCCTCCGATGGGAGAACCATTACTACAACCCAAACCAAACAACTAAACCAAAAACTAAAGCATTTAAGGATACGAAAACAGGAATAATAGCTAAACTATGAAGTTCCAATAAACTTCCAAAACATCTAACAACTAACAATGCGGAAAAATACGCCTAGAACCTGAAAGTCAATGTACCAAAACATCTAACAAGATCCATAAGTCTAACAAGAAGGGATACAACCCCAACTAACCCAGAAGAATTGGCTCACCCTTGAATTCGAATGACGATCACTGATTTTCTAAACAAGTGCAGTATCAGTATATAACCACAGTGTACTGGTAGGATCACGCGCCTATCCGACTAAGTGTAATATACATTAGTCAATACAATAATATAATCACATGTACATATCGAACATATACAGTATCATCAACATATACAAATAATGAACAACTTCACATTTTCTCAAGATAAACAATTATAACAAGTTATTGGTCCGCTCATGGAACTCAAACCCAAAAAGTTAACATATCAGAACGTAGTACCCGATCCAATGATTATTTTGGAACTTGGCAACCGACCCGATAATTATGCCGGAACGTGGCAACCGATCAAATTTAGTTATGCCAGAACGTGGCAACGGATCCTTTCAACACACCACAATCACAATCACAAGTATATCCTTAAGATCATACAATTATGTCATGATTTCATGGTAACCATCATTCATCTTTCTGATTTACAAAAAATTGTGATCAATTATGCAACATTCATATACATACATGTATCATAATGAACCAAGAACAAACATACATAACATAATCATAGAATCGCAACCATCACCTACCTCGAAACAAGCTTGAAACACTAAGAAACTTGATCCTTCCCTTTTCAAATTCGTTCCGCTTGTTCTTGGTTTACAAACAATCAATATAATACGGGAATCAATAAACAATCACTAATTAACCGAATTACTAACAATTTTAACAACCCTAGATCATACCCATGATCCTAAGTATCCAAAACAGGGTTGTTTCCACCATAGAATCTAGATCAAAACCCTCCCCCATCATTAATTACCCCTTTTATTACGTTCTACGGATCAAAAGACGGATTCGACGAGTGAAAAGCTTAATTTTAGCCTCAAGAATGGTGCAAAACTATTAGGACTCGCCTGAGGTTCATTCCTTAGCTCTAAAAATTGAAAAGTGTAAAATAAGGTCATTTAGGGGTTTATTTACGACTTTAAGTCACGTCGAACCTGCCACAGCGGCCCTCACCCAGCTGTAGCGGCCCCGCCAGAGTGGCTTGCACGAACTAGTGAGCTATTTAAAGAATTCCAAAATCCCCATTTCACAACACACCTCTAACCAATGACGCTCAGAAAATACCCTTTACACTAAGGTCGATTTCGAGAGTTGTACTCGCCCAAATTCAATTTCGTAAAGTCGTACGGATTCCTTAACGACTTATATATCAACCCATGTAATCATAATCATAAATAAATCACCCAATTGTTACCAGATTTCCCTACACCTTAAATACTTCGATTTCATCCAAAACTAGACAAGGTTGGGAAAATCCAAATACTAGGAAAAAGTTTTTTGGTCCCAAATTTTTCCCCCGTTGGCTTCTCTATAACGACGGAGCCCGATCGTTACAAGTAGTCAACCTAATTTTCAATTCCTGTAAGCTTTTTGCACAAGCTTCAGACCATTGAAATTTAACTATTTTATTAGTCAAGTTGGTCAATGGGAATGAAATAGATGAGAACCCCTTGAAAAGCTCCTATAATAACCAGCCAATCCCAAGAAACTCCTAATATCAGTTGGAGATGTAGGTCTAGGCCAGTCCTACACTACCTCTATCTTTTGGGTGTCAACTCGAATTCCATCACCGGAAACAATGTGAACTAAGAATTCCACAGATTCAAGCAAAAATTCACACTAAGAGATTTTAGCATACAACTCTCTGTCCTTGAGAGTTTGAAGAACTACTCTGAGATTACTAGCATGATCTTCCTTATTTCTCGAATAGATTAGAATGTCATCAATGAATACGATAACAAATATATAAAGATAAGGCTTAAACGCTCTATTCATAAGGTTCATAAATGTTGAAGGAGCATTAGTTCAGCCAAAAGGCATAACGAGAAACTCATAATGACCATAACGGGTCCTGAAAGCTGTGTTAGGAATATTAGTCTCCCTTACTCTTAACTGATGGTATCCAGATCTGAGATCTATCTTAGAAAAACAAATGTCACCCTAAAGTTGATCGAAAAGATCATCATTTCTCGGAAGAGGATATTTATTCCTAATAGTAACTTTATTCAATTGACGGTAATCTATACACATTCTAAGAAAACCATATTTCTTCCTCACAAATAAGACCGAAGCGCCCCAAGGTGAGATACTTGGTCGAATGAAACATTTCTCAAATAGATCTTTCAACTACTCTTTTAACTCTTCCAACTCTGCTGGAGCCATTCTATATGGCGGAATAGATATAGGACGAGTATCGGGAAGAATATCTATATCAAAGTCAATTTCTCTCTCATGAGGGACTCCAGGAAGATCATCTGGAAAGACCTATGGAAACTCACTAACAACTGAAACTGACTGAATATGTGGTGTCCCAACACTAGAGTTATTAACTCGGACTAAGTGATGGATGCACCCTTTGGAAACTAACTTTCTGGCCTTAAGGTGCGAAATAAAATGACCATTAGGCACTGCTGAACTACTCATCCACTCCATAACTGGCTCATTAGGAAACTGGAACTTAACTACTCGAGTTCTACAATCGACTCAGGCATAGCAGGCATTAAGCCAGTCCATACCTAGAATGACATCAAAATCTATCATATCTAACTCAGTTAAGTCAGCCATGGTGTCCTTATGATTGACAGAAATAGTACAACCACGACAAACTATCTCCGCTAGAATAGACTCACTAGCAGGTGTAGAAAAACTAAAGGGCTCAAAAAGTTTCTCACGAAGAATATCAAAATTCATAGCAATATAAGGAGTCACAAAAGATAGACTCACTCATAGATCTAGCAAAGCATACACATCAATATTAAAGATTTTAATCATACCAGTGACAACATCTGGAGAATTCTCTTGCTCTTGGCGATTGGTGATAGCATATAGACCGTTTCCCCTCTGCCTGTCCCTGAAGTAGCTCCTCTAGGTGCAGCTCTGTCTGGTGGAGCCTCTGAAGAAGATTAGGCTATGTTGCCCCCATTGCCATTACCTTTCCTATTCTTAGGGCACTCTTTCATGAAGTGACCATTCTGACCACACTTAAGGCAACCAGTGGAGTCATCACGACACACTCTTGAGTGAGTCCTATCACACTTAGCACATGTGTAAGTCTCATTTCCTCCTTGTGCCACACTACCTTGAGACTATGCAGGTCTAGCTCTAAAATTTTGTGAATTCTGATTATTCAACTCACCTTTGTTCGTTTGTGCAGGTGCACTAGCAGATTATAGAGCATGTCCCTTTTACTTTTTTTGGAAAAATGACAAGTTTGCATTACTCTTCTGTTGTCCAGACTCATTTCCTGCAGTCTTAGCTTTCTTGCTTCTGAACTCCTGTCTATCTCTCACCTATCTTCCTCAACCTGTTGCACATATATCATCAGCCTTGCTATATCCATATCCCCGATTAGCACAGTTGCCTTGTCCTCCTTACTTGATAGACGAGACAACCCAGCAACAAACAGACTCATCTTGCTCCTCATGCTAGCAACCACTTTTGGGGCATAACAGGAAAGTTGGGTGAACTTGAGGCTGCACTCATGTACGCTCATAGATTCCTGTTTAAAAGTGAGGAATTCTCTTACCTTTGCCTCTCTTAGCTCACGGGGAAATAAACGCCCAATGAAGGCACTTTGGAACATAGCCCAGCTCACAATCGGTGCACCTTAAGCTCTACCCTTCTTTCATTGGTCAAACCAGATTCTAGAAACACCCTTTAGTTGGCATGAAGCTAGTTCCACTCTCTCAGCATCAGTAACATGCATAACCTCAAACACCTTATATAACTCTTCCACAAAGTTTTTCGGATCCTCAATGACATTTGAACCAGTGAAGCTTGGAGGATTCATCCTTAAGAACTCACGGATCCTGGAAGTATCAACCACTTCCTGTCGATTCTCTCTTTATTGTCCAGCTTGGTTGGTCACCACTTGACTCAACATTTGGATAGCTTCCTGAAATTCATCATTAGTGACCTCTCATTAGGGTTGCACTTCTGGTGCATTAGGTACCCCTTGATCCTCAACATTCCTCCTAGTAGGACGACCTCAGAGAGCTCTTCGTGGAGGCATGATCTAAAAGATATGTGCAAGCACGAATTAGAAAGAAACTTTTATAGAGATGAACTCTATCGCACGAAAAGAGTATGAAAGTAGTGAGATAATTCATAAATGTTGCAGCCTCCTAATTATAGATGTGGCGTGATTCAGACCGATTAATAGGAATCTATAGACACGGCTTCATGGACACCCTAGGACTCTTGAACTCTGTGCTCTGATACCAAGTTTGTCAGGCCTCGAGCATACACCTTGGACGTGGCCGGCACTCTAGAACCATAGCTGGCCCCAAGTGAACCCTTGCCTGGTTTAACTATTAATGGAAGACTTACTCATAATAAAAGAACTTTTAAAAGTAAACTGTAACCCAATGATAACTTAGAATGTTTTTTGAAATAAACACTCAACTAGCCAAAGTGGCAACTCAAGTCTCAACATAAACGAATGAAAATGAAAAGAGTTATGAACTGTGTCTCTCTATCTATGAAGCCTATACTAACTGAGATGGACATCGGACAAGACCCACGACATCCTAATAATAAGACATAAATAATAATGTAAACAAGGGATCCTACAGAAAGCAAGGAGGCTCACCAACAACTTAGAAGCTCAACTGGATCAACAAAGCATTGGATGTTGATGCTGGTTACCTGAATCTGCATCATAAAAGATGCAGGCCAAATGGCGTCAATACATGGAATGTACGAGCAAATGAGGGTAATTCTAAAATAAGACATAAGCTTGAAATGGAACTGAAGAAACACTTACCTCGTCTCATCTCAACTAAACTCATTACAATATAAAGCAATGATAAAGATGCAATATAAAGAAAAGCTTTTAAAACAATATATAGCAACTCAATGTATTGAAAAATAAAATAATAACTCAGTTTTGTATATAATAATACAAGTAACTCTGTGGGAGATTCTCTAACCGACAACCATCACTATGAGATGTGTGATGATACAGCGTCTAGCCCACGCTGCCTGAACTATGCTATACTTTGTCAGGGTATAGAACTCCTCAACTAAGTGGATCCACTATTCTATGATAAAAAGCATTAAGGAATCATCTAAAAAGTATGACCCTTTATACTCATGTTGGATACATGGTTTATAGGGGTTGTGAGTTGTATGAACTCTCCCCATATCGGTGCTCAATACTACTCCCAAAATATAACTTAGCTCATATGTTTTAATAAAACATAACTCTTTCTATGGTTTGAGATTATTATTCAAAAAAATCTTTCTCTTAAAAGAGTTGGTAGTCACAATTTCTCATAAAAACTCTTTGGAAAATCGGTGTTTCCTCTCTTTTTAAATTTGAAAATATTTACTCTTGGGAATACTTAGTTCCATATATCATTTTAAATAAAATGACCCAACTTTGCTCTACCTCAAACTCAAATGCTCAATCTTAAAACAAGTTCAAAAGATTGTAGAAAGACTTCTTAAAATGACTCGAAGAACTCTCAAAATTTGACTCTTATGATTTGTAATAGTAAGGATATCATAATGATTAAATGAGTTTTAGATAGTTAATAATGAGAAACGGTTGAAAAACACTGTCTGGGAGCAAGTATGCGACGCGGAGTTGAATTATAATATTTGGTTGCGAAATAATTTTTGAAACAGTGGAGTCCTTGTTCTCTCCACGATGCGGAGAGGGAAATTTGACTCTGGGGAACAGGTTTACGACGCGTACATGGTACCTTATTTTCTGCTCTATCTTTTCTTACTAATTTTTCTATCCTAATTCGCCTAGAATCGAATGGTTTCTTTTCCAATCACTTAGATTCGAATACTCAACTTATGTACACGATAATCTACTCCAAACCACCCTTAATTCATTAATTTTTATCTCAAGAACAAATCAGACCCATCCTAATTCAAGAGCGGAAACAATATTTTCAAGAACTCAAATTCTACAACTTCAACAAAGAAACTTCGCTGAAAATAACATTATTGGTGTGTGGGTGAACGAACCCAAAACTATGAAAATCTCACATACCTCTTAGGTGAAACGACCTTCGATTTCGTAAGAACTTGATGAACGCCTTAACTTTTCTCCTTTTTCTCTTCTTGAATTCTTTTCTAAAACCCTAGCGTAAATTAGGATTGTGTAAACATAACCAAATTAGTTTAGACCCCTAATTAACTACTAAAAATGAATTAAATCTGATAGGGCAAGGAAAATACCAAAATACCCCTCATATTTTTGGGTAACTTTCCTTAACTGGACAGCCCAACTTCAAACAGGCATATCTCTCTCATACAAGCTCGAATATTAGCAAACTCGGTGGCGTTAGAAAGAGGATTCCATGAACTTTCATTTTTTATCTTATGGTCCACCTAAATCATCATGTACGGAAAGTTATGGTCATTTGAACTTGACCCTAAACTCATAACTTAAGCATAACTTGCAAAATTTCAGATTTTTCTATTTCCAATCTAGTTCTTTCTATTCTTAGGTCTTTCAAATACCAAGGTGTTACATTATGGGAGAATATGTATATCTCTTATTTGTTGGTTTGAGGTTGGTGAAGTTGGATTGATAAAACAAGACTTGATTCATCAAGCTATGGAGAAAGTGAAGACTATTCAAGAAAGGTTTAAAATAGCATAGAGTCGTCAGAAATCCTATACTGATGTTAGGAGAAGAGACATATAGTTTGAGGTAGATGATTAGGTTTACTTGAAGGTGACACCCATGAAGGGTTTCATGAGATTTGGTAAGAAGGGAAAGCTCAGTCCCCGGTATATTGGTCCTTACAGGATATTCAAGAGGATTGGCAATGTAGCCTATGAATTGGAGTTACCGTCAGAATTAACAGCAGTCCATCAGGTGTGTTTCACATTTCGATGTTGAAGAAGTTTATGGGAGATCCTTCACTTATTATACCTACTGAAAATATTGGTATTAAGGACAACCTATCTTATAAGGAGATTCCCATTCAGATTCTACATCGTCAGGTTTGGAAGTTGAGAACCAAGGAGGTAGCATTAGTCGAGGTCTTATGGAGGAATCAGTTTGTTGAGAAAGATACTTAGGAGGCTTAAGAGGATATGAAGAAGAGATATCCACATCTCTTTGAGCCCTAGAGAAGTTCCCAATGAAGGTACTAATTCTTTTCTTAGTACTTTTCAGTTGAAATGTGGTGTTACTTTGCATGTTGAGTGTTTGAGTTGGGTGTTAGATGCTTCCACCCTTAGTTTTACTTCAGAGTGATCTCATTCGAGGATGAATGTTCCCAAGGGGGAGATATTTTAACATCCTACCTTAGAAAGAGCTAAAGTTAGAAAGAAGTAATTTGGAAAGAGCCAAATCTGAAATTTTGAAAGTTATGCTTAAGTTGTGAGTTTTGGGTCAACTTCAAATGGCCATAACTTTTAGTACAGGATGATTTAGGTGTCCTATAAGATATCAAAAGAAAGTTCTTGGAATTCTCTTTCCAACGCTACTGAGTTTACTAATTTTTGAGCTCGTATGAGGGAGATATGCCTGTTTGAAGTCAAGTTATTCAATTAGGGAAAGTTACCCGAAAATGTGAGGGGTACTTTAGTCTTTTCCTTACCCAATCAGATTAAAACGTTTTTAGTAAATATTTAAGGGTCAAATCTGATGTGGGCCAGTTTTACAATCCTAAACTACGCTTAGGGTTTTAGAGGAGAATTCAAGAAGAGGAAAAGAGGAGAAAAGGAAGAACAAACAAGGTCATCGTGAATCGAGGATTTAATTCGCCAAATCGAGGTATGTAAGTCTTCATAGTGTTGGGTTCGTTCACCCACAGACCAATCATGTTATACATTATCAAATTCATTCCTAGAGATTAATAAATTAAGTTCTTGATGAGTTTATTGGAGATTTATTATTCGTTCTTGAATCCTGATGTGTGATTGAGTTCTTGAGGCGAAGATTTTGTTAAGGGGTTGAGTAAATTGATAGTTCTTGAGTGGGTTTCGATGGAATTGTCCTGATTAATAAGAATTCGAGAGTTTTTACCTAAGAATTTCAGTGGGTATGAGTTGAATCGGGCTTGGGAGAAGAAGAAAAGATCGGGCAGAAAGTGGCGCCCAAGTCCGCGTCGTGGACTTGCTCCCTCAGATAGAAATTTCCCTATTTGTCGTGGAGAGAATGCGGACTCCATTGTTTTTCATCTCCGCGTCGTAGAGTTGCAACCCAGACAGTGTTTTTCGATCGTTTCTCATGATTAACTATCTAAAACTCATTTAATCATCACGATATCCTTCATATCATAAATCCTAACCTTGAATTCATAATTCAAATTCAAGGTAGATTTAAGAGTCAAGTATTGAGAGTTCTTCGAGTCATTTTGAGAAGTCTTTTACAAAAATTTTAAACTTGTTTTAAGACTTGAGCATTTGAGTTTGAGGAAGAGTAAAAATGAGTTCATTTTCTTTAAAATTATTTATGGGAACTAAGTATTCCCTAGAGAAATGTTTTTACATTTAAGAAAAAAAGGAAACACCGATTTGCAAAAGAGTTCATTAGCACTATCTCTTTTAAGAGAAAACATTTTGAGTAATAATCTCAAAGTTGAGGAAGAGGAAATGTTTTCTTTATAACATAATGAGCTAACTTATATTTTGGGAGTAGTATTGAACACCGATATGGGGGAGAGTTCTAACAACTCACAGCCCCCATAAACCATGTAGCCAACGTGGGTAGAAAGGGTCATACTTTTTAGATGATTTCTTATTGCTTTTTAAGCATAGACTAGTAGATACATTTAGTTGGGGAGTTTTATAACCTAGCAAAGTATAGGGCAGTTCTGGCAATGTGGGCTAAATGTTGTATCATCACATAGCCCATAGTGATGGTTGTCGGTTAAAGAATCTCCCAAACAGAGTATTTTCTATTTCTATATACAAACTGAGTTATTATTGTAGTTTTAAATACACTGAGTTGCTATTACTGTTTTACATGCTTTATATAAACTGCACTTTTATCGTCGTTTTAAATTGCATTGAGTTGAGTTTCCATGAGTACTTATTGAGTTGAGTATAGTCGAGGTGAGTATGTTTCCTTTTAATCAGTTCAAGCTTGCAGGTTATGTTTAGTATTCCCCTTACATGCTCGTACATTCCATGTACTGACGCCATTTGGCATGCAGCTTACATGATACAGATATAGGTAACCAGGATCATCAATTAGCTCTTCGTTGATCCAGTCGAGTTCCAGCGTTGTTTGGTGAGCCTCCTTGCTTCCGGAGGATTCCTCATTTATTTTATGTTATTCAGTTTGGTAAGATGATCGGGGGTCTTGTCCCGACATCCATCATAATATTAGAGGCTTCATAGATTGATAAACAGTAGTTCATGAGTCTTTTCATTTTCAGTTGTTTATGTTCAGACTTGAGTTGCCTCTTTGGTTAGTTAAATGTTTATTTCTAAGCATTCTGAGTTAATCTTTTGAGATAGTTGAGTAACGTTTATCTTTTAAGTTTATCTTATGTTGAGTAAGTCTTCCACTGAGAGTTGAGCTAGGCCAAGGGTTCGTTTGGGGCTAGAAATTATTCTCGAGTGATGACCACGTCCAGGGTGTAGGCTTGGGGCATGCCAACACTCTAAAAAAACTCACCACGAGGCACAACCAGAAGCTCAAACACAAGCACATAAGGTAGGGAGCCTCGCCCCACCACATCGATATAATTGTAGACCTAAGCTTATCTATATTAACCCTTTAAGTGTCAAGCTTACCCCTCATTTAAAATAGTACATCTAAGCTATCCTAAGCCTTCTCACGGGCCTCTAATCTAGTGGTGAGGTTATCCAACCTCACACCATGTGACTAAATAGATGTCTGGCACTAAGTCAACCGAACCCTTAGTGGAGCTAAAGCATCCTCAATAGCCTTATCAATCGTCTTAGCCAAGTACTTCTCAACCCTCACAGCTCTCACATCCATAGACCGTGAAAGATTACTAATTTGATAAATCATAGCCTTGGTCAATAGGGTATAGGAGATAGGAGTTGGGGAAGGTGCAGCAGCAGTAGTAGTGGAAGTAGAGGGTATGGAGAAAGGACAGGGTATAATCAATAGAAGGAGCGGATGGAGTGGCCTCAGTGACAAGAGTGAAGGATCAAACACATATGTAGTGTCTAGTGGTGACGGCTTCCTGCAAGCCACATAATTTGTAGATATTAAGATTCAATCCTCTGGATATCAATGGAGGAGGCTTGGGTTATCCTCACATCAGTCTTCCCTAGAAGTAAAACTCATCCATCTTCACATAACTGTGTGATCAAGATCGGGAAGGGATGGGATGTTTGCTCTTATCTGCACCTCATTAGCATCTCCTAAACAATAAGCCCACTGGCACTAATCTCTGTCCTATCCATAATGCTCCCAGCTTGTATGTAACACCTCGGACTTGAGAAGATAGAAAAAAATATACCTTTCCAGGACCTGTTGCCAGAACCAACGGAAGCCACCGATAGTCTGTGGTCTGACACACGGTCCATAGGTTAGGTCCTGTCATTGGGGTCCAGGATATAGTGGTCTCAAATCCCACCCACGGCCGACCAATACGATCAGCAGTTGGACCTACGGACCATAGGTCTGGCCATTGGTAAGGGTCGAAAGTTATTAGAGAAAAAAGGGTTGTTGGGTAAACTTCAAATGGTCATATCATTTAGCACAAAGTGAATTAGGTGGCCCTTACCTATCAAATTAAAGATAATTAAATCTTCTTTCCAACACCACTGAGTTTGCTAAAATCCAAGCTCAGAGTAAAAAGTTATGCTTATTTTAGTGTAGCCCTGTTGGGCAGACCATGAACCACGAGCCAATTGACGAGCAGTGGTTCAAACGATGGCCCGTCAGTCCCATCGTGAATGGCCTTCGTCAGCTTTTAAGTCAGGGTTATTTTGGTCCTTTTCCATATGCATTAGGCACTTAAACTACGTCATTTGATGCCTAAACTACGTCATTTTACTCAGTCTAAGCCTAATACTCTAGTCAAACATACCCAGAACCCTCATTGTCCAGAAATCATCCAAATTAGAATGAAAAGAAGAGAAAGAGGCGGCAGTTTCTTTCAAGAACAAGCAACAGTGTTCTTCAAAGTTCATCCCAAAAATCCAAAGGATTTCTCCTTAGATTTCTTTACCAAGTATGTGGGATTTCACTAGTGGGTTCCTTTCACCCATTAGGTCCCTAGATTTCAATCAGTTCCTTGATTCTACACAGCTTGTTTAGACTTAGGGTTTGTAAAATCTGGGAGAATTATTGTGATTTCAGTTGCTATAGTACCATAGTCTAAATAACATATTTTGTTGAAAACGTTGCATAATTCCTTGTATTAAAATCAGAACCCTAGTTTGTGTAAATTCTCTTAGTTCATGAATTTTACTTGCTAGGTCAGTTAGACAGAGAATCATGCTTCAGATTTTAAATGTCACATATCCAGTATATATAAATGTTGCATTCTCAGTTAGCATGTCTAATTTGAGCTACTCGGTACTTAGTGAATTTTAACTTCATATACATTCAGTTGGGAGTAGACTGAGCACCGAGTTGGACTAGGATTGAGCGTACCCTCAAAGTCCTAGAACTATGTGCCCACGTAGGTTAATAAGTCCCCTCAGTTGGGCATCAGTTTTTGTGATCACGCCACAATCATGCCTTTGTACCCCTGGGAAGGTATATTGGGTCCTCTCGATGGGGCATATACATCGAACTCCACATTTAGCTCATGTGCTTTATGTCGGTTAATAGTAGCTCCCACAGCCAAACTCTAATTGCATTGATCAGGTTTTCAGCATTTATATTAGTATGCAGTTCAGCATGCTATCTTCATGATTAGTACTTGGTCATTGCATTTAGTTTATCTTTTAGTTATACGTCTATCCATATCCATATCCTTGTTCAGATTATATCATTGCTCAGTTATGCATTGTTCAGCTTAACAATTTCTCACCACACTCCCTATGGAGTTCGATCCCAACCTAAATTAGTTACTATATATTTTTTAACAACGTCCACTTTATTCCTCTTTAAAGTGTCATTTGGGAGACATCAAAAAACATAACCAAATGAGAGAATGTAGTTTGCTACAACATGATAGGTTTAGTAGTAGTTGTAAAAATTGGATGAGTCATAAGTAAAGAAACTTAATTTTTATTTATAGAAAAATTATAGTATAATCCTAGAGTAACGTGTTCGTACTATTTTAATTCTTCTATATAATGATCATTATTTGCATGTCCGGTAATTTATCAATTCCTAGTGTCGAAGCATTTTTTGTTTTGGTTATGACACTAAAAAGTGACTAGTTCTCCTCTTATTATTTTTTAGTCTTATCTAAAATATGTGGAGATAAACCATTTTATCTGTACCACAAAAAATGATAGATTAATTTAGTGGTGATTCAATGAAACAATTTTCAATTGATTCCATCATAATCTCTACTTTTTGCTAATGTATAAATTGCAACCTCTACTTAAGATTCATAATAGATGAAAGATACAAATAAAATATCGAAATATTTATCATCTAGTATATGTAATATAAATAACACATAAATTTAGTTTATAATTGGTATATACCCTTTGAATTTAGAAACTATCCATGAATCAAAAACACTTAATTTGTTTGTTGCAATATTATGTTATATTACCATGCACGGGGCATCATCAATTGCTAAATAGAGACATAAATTTTATCAACTAATTATTCTCTCTTCCTCGATTTATATGGCACTTTTTATTTTTTGATACTCAAACAGTTTAAATTTGAGTGGGAATTTGCTCATGGAATTTTTAACTTTTTTGAAATGAAATTTAAAAATTTGTAAATTATGTAAAAAGTACAATAAGTCAAAATTAATGATTGAAAATATTTAAAGATATATGAAATTTTTTTCGCCAAAGATAGATTTGTTTGAATCTTGAAATCAAAAAGTGTCACATAAATTGAGGCGAAAAAAGTATCACATAAATTGATACGGAGAGAGTATTATTTTACAAAATATATATGGTTATAATTCAATTTATCAGACACATCTACAGTGTTGACTACTGACACAAAAGGTTACGGAGCCCAGTTGGTTTAGTGTGTAAATTATTGCGCGAGGATTTGTGAGTTAGATCTCCGGCACCATTTCATTTTTTTTTCCGTTTTATCTTTTGTTCCTTTGCTTTTTATTTTTTCTTTTTTGATATTTTATATAAAAATAAATATGTAGCACTATTATATTTAATGACATTATTTTCAAAATGAAAATCTATCTAGAAAAGGTTAAAATGTTATTTTATTTTTTATTTTTTGTATGCTTATGTGTGTGTATATATATATATATATATATATATTTATTAAATGGCAGGGCCGTCTCAACCCCTAGGTCACTAAAGTCATCGCTACACTTCAAAAAAGAATTGAACCAATTGAAGCATATGAAAATATTTTTGATTTCTTATTTAGGGGTAAATTGAGATCACTAGATGAAGAGAATTTTAATAAGCATTGTCTTAACGTTAAACTTTCTTTAACACATAATAGTTATTTTGATATTGATGGTTTAAATTTATTTTTTGAATTAAAAGTGTTAAGAGAAATAATATTTGTGGAAGATAATGATGTAATGAAAATACTCAATAAAAATAAAAAGACTTCATTATTTTCTAAATATACATATTGCTTATAGAATAATGTTAATAGTTCTTGTAATTGTTGTCTCAGCCCAAAGAATTTTTTTTGAAACGAAAATTGATTAAATCTTATATATTTAAGATCAACAATGTCTCAAGAGAGATTGAATGAATTAGCTATATTATCAATTGAAAAGGAATTATTAAAACAAATCTATTATAAAACAGTAGTCAATGACTTCGCATCTAAAAAAGTTAGAAATTAAAAGTACATTTTAAATAAAAGTATATATGATGAAAAATATAAAATACTAAGACCCCTCTCTTAAGTTTCACTTGAGGCCCCCAATCTTATTGAATCGGTCCAGTTAAAAGATAACATCGCTTGCAAAAAATTCTGCATACACCACTGGTCTCACCCATTACTTAAACCTATTTTACAATAAAGAATATAATATGTATTTTCTTTAATAATTATATTTAGTATTAATGGATGAACTTTTTGTATGATTTTGTCTATTGTGCGTAAAGTCAAGACAATAGATTCAAATTGTCGATACAAAAGGTTTGTCTATTAAATATATATATATTATATAGAAGCATGGGTAAAGCAGCTTGGTGTCAACATGCTTGCTTGTTGGTCATTAAAATTAAATTCAAGGGCAATTTTGATTTGTTACTGCACTTATACATATGTGTTCTTTCATCCTCCATTGAAAAGACACGTAAGATACCACTTTTCTATTTTTCCTTTTTCTCTAGAGCTTAAATCTTTCATAGTTCTGTTCCCATATCCCTAGAACTTGAGTAATTGTGACAATTTTCTCTGGATTTTATCTCTTTTCTCTGTTAATTTCTAGGTTTAAGTTTTATGTGCTCGTGATTTTATGGCAGTAGAGATTTGCATTTGGCTGTATTTACAGTGTATTGCATGTTTTTTTGAGACACTTATTTCACTTTGGGTTTGCCTTTCTAAGATTCCATGAAGCTTATATAATAATCATGAGAATGCTAATTTTGCTGTGCTTTTCCACTCCTGGCATGTAATATACATTTAGTTTTTTTTAAGTTAGTGAATTAGGGGGTTCATAAGGCCACTAGATTTTGAGTAATCTTATTAATATTAAAATTTAAGTAAGAAATTGTTTGATCTATCAAAGAAAAGATACTCATGTGTGTTCATGTGCTAAAAAAATTTAGCAAGATGGATTGAGACTTATTCCAATCGGATGTTCATCAAAATACAAAGATGAATTTATTAGTGAACAATAACTAATTCTTTCACTAATTTTTGTAGATAAAACAGAATTAATTGAAATTTTCGATCTTTTTTATATAATTTGATTATCGAAATAGTTTGTTATGATTATTATTTGGCCCGTGCTTGCACATTCTTTGGCAATGGATTGAAACTAATTAAAGAGGAAGGATCATAAAATCAATTGATCTCTTGAATTAATGAACTATGTATGAAGTAAACGGTGCTAACAGTGCTCTTTTGAAAGTTCTCAGTCACAACCAGGAAGTTGCGATTGTACGACCACTAGGCCCGCTGTGTGGGAGTATCGCCATAGAATCTTAAATACCCGGAAAATGTCTGAATTGAACATCAGTGAGTACCTTGGATGGAAAGACGATCTAATATTTTTGTAAAATGAATAATCGTAAAATATGTGTGTACATGTATATAACTTAATTGTGGTTAAATATTATGTATTCTTATTATAATTTATAACTTGCTAACACGTTTATATGTGCTATTCAAGTAAGAAAACACTGCTAACATTATATACTCCAGATTATTATTAAAAATAATCCACATGTGTTTTCCGTCCATTATACACCAAATTTGGAAATTGTAACGACCTGTTTCCGTCGTTATAGAAAAGCCAATGGGCAAAGAATTTGGGCCAGAAAACTTTTGGGTGGTGACTTGGAAATTTCTAGCCTAGTACAGATTTGGATGAAATCTGAGTCAGGTATGGTCTAGGGAAATATGGTAATGAATGGGGATCTAATTATGAATTTGATCACATGAGTAGATAGCTAAGATGTTAAAAAACTCGTACAACTTTACGGAATCAAATTTGGACGAGTAGAACTCTCAAAACTGATCTTAGCGTGAACGGGTAGTTTTTGAATGTCAAGGGTTGAAGGTGTGTTGTGAAATGGGGGTTTGAAACTCTAATTCCGACGTTTTGTCTCCGCGCAAGCTGCCAGGGCGGGATTTATCCTGCCTGGGCAGGGCCGCTGTGGCGGGATGAGGTCCGTTGTAGCGGCCCAATCGCGAATTAAGTCGAGATTGGACCCCAAAAGCGTTCTTCTTCTGCAACTTTCGTTCTTGAGAGCTAAGAACGATTCAGGGCAAGTTCTTGATGGTTTTACACCTCTTCTAGCATGAAAGGTAAGGTTTTTACTCCCCTAATCCATATTTTCGATCCGTAGAACTTAGATTCTTGGGTGATTATCATCGGGGGAGGGTTTTGACCTGAAACTAATGGTGGAAAATCCCTAAGTTGAGTATTGGGATCTTGGGTTTGTCCTAGGGTTGATAATTTCGATTGTGATCTGGGTACTTAGGCCTCGTTTATTTATCCTTGCATTAATTTATTGTTTTTAGACCACGAACAAGCGGAAATAATCCGAAAAGGTATGATTCAAGTGTCTTATGGGGATTCAACTTGGTTTCGAGGTAGGTGATGGTTTGATTTCATGTTTGTGTGATGTATGTTGGTAATTGCTTCATTCTAATGCATATATGTATGGGAATGAAGCAATATTGATCAAACCTAATGAAATGAGTATTAATGAACAAATGGAAGCCATGATTCGACACTTGATTGTATGATTATGAGTATGTACATTATGAGTGTGAATGTGGTTGTGGTTGTGTTGATTGGATCGGGTGTCACGTTCTGACACATACATTGGATCGGGTGTCACATTCTGATACATGCCTTGGATGGGTGTCACGTTCTGGCATACTAATTGGGATCAGGTGTAACGCCTCGAGCCTACACCCCGTACGTGGCTGGCACTCGAGAACCATTGTTGGCCCCAAGAGAACCCTTGGTCTGGCTTACTTATTCAGCATAAGACTTTATGCATTAAGAAAAGAACTGAAATGCAAGATAACTCAACTGTTAAATAAAATAACTAAGAATGTTTAAAGGTCAAACATTCAACTTGGCCAAAATGGCAACTAGAGTCTTAACATATGAAATAATAATATAAAGACAATTGACTATTAACTATCTATGAAGCCACTAAAACAAAGAGGGATGTCAGGAAAGGACCCCCGATCATCCTAACAACTGAAAAGCTTAAACAATTATGAAAAGGACCCTCCGAAAAGCAAGGAGGCTCACCAACTGACTCTGACTGCTCAACCTGATCAATGAGGCGATGGATGCTGATCCTGGTTACCTGTGTCTGCATCATAAGACGATGCAGGCCAACTGACATCAATACATTGAATGTTAAACACAACTTAAGCTTGAAAAGGATCTGAAAGGAACACTTACCTTGGCTTTACTCAACTCATGAATAACTCAACTCAAAATGAATGTAAAACAACAATAATAGTGCAATTTATACAAAGCATTTAGAACAGTAAATAACAACTCAATTTGCTAAAGATATGCAAGAACAAACTCAACTTTACTCATATATCAAAGTAATATAGTTTCTGTGGGAGTTTCTCTAACCG
>NW_006238950.1:958859-974825 GCF_000226075.1 Solanum tuberosum | reverse complement strand
CTACTTGCCGGACCAAGGAGGTAGTTAATAAGAAAAGAATTATCAACATAGATTTAGTGTGATACTATCTAATAGGCTAGTGTCGATTGGTGCGAAGTAATAGCTAAGCAAAATATCGATTATGATGTCTAATATGAGGTAAAGGTAAGGGTTAGTAAATTATACACACGTAGCCGGACCAAGGTGCGGGGTGAAATTCTCTAGATGCCGGACCAAGGATTTAGAGATACCTAACTTATCACTTTGCATGTAATACACTAGATAAGGATTACTATTATTAGGATTACTGCGTTATGAGCTTATGGGGAACACATTCCTAGTTACTTTTAATAATCTGAATATAAATAAATACTTAGTTCAAAGTTATCTTTTTATTGTTTTTATTTTATTTCAATTTAAATCCCCCCATTTTTATATAACGACTATCGAGTTAAATATTTGCTATTGACAATATTCTTCCATATTCTCTGTGGGATCGACCCCGACTCATAGTTGGGTAAATATATTGCATACGATCGTTTATATTTCTTTTCAAGAAGTATATTTGAACGTTATGAAAAATGCCTAACTCCAAACAACTCAATAATTTGACGTAATGATCTCAGAAACTTCTCAATCTCAGCCCAATTCAAGAACGACATCGAAATCAAGAATAAATATCAAGAACATCAACTTTCAAACTTTTTTAGGACGAATTCACGCTGAAATAAACATGTTTGGCACATGGGTAAATGAACCCAACGTTATGAAAGTTTCACATACCTCGTAGGGATCACCCTTTGACAAAACCCGAAATCAAGTCCTTACGAAAACGATGAAATCTTGATCTTTCTTCTCCTTTCTCCTCCTTTCTCTTTTCTCCAAGCCCTAGCGTGAACTTCAACTTTTCTAAACTGACCAAATTCAGTTTTGACCCATAATTAATTCACTAAAACGAATTAAATTAATTGGGTAACGAAAAGACCAAACTACCCTTTCAAAATCCGGATTGGACTTTCCTTATTTGAACAACCCAACTTCGAATAGGCATATCTCACTCATACAAACTCGGAATCGCGAAAACTCAGCGGCATTGGAAAGATTATTCCAAGATATTTCGTACGATATCTGAAAACACACCTAACTCATCTTGAAATGCGAGTTATGGTCGTTTGAAGTTGACCATAAATTCAACTTAACATACTTAACAAATTTCCAGATTTTTATATTATTTCCAAAAATGACTATTTCCACTTTTTAACTTTTTTCTAGTTATTTTCTAGTTAGGGGGTGTCACATTCCG
This sequence comes from Solanum tuberosum, assembly GCF_000226075.1. Classification (NCBI taxonomy): domain Eukaryota; kingdom Viridiplantae; phylum Streptophyta; class Magnoliopsida; order Solanales; family Solanaceae; genus Solanum; species Solanum tuberosum. The sequence continues at coordinate 973,543 of NW_006238950.1, read as the reverse complement.
GCACACTAATAGTTTGGGTATGGGTTCCATGAGAGGACCATTGAATTGTCATAGCTACTTGTTATTGAGAATGTGGAATTGTGCATTACTCCTGAAATGTTAATTGAGGTATATATATATTCTATACATATCATGTTTACTATGTTGTGACTGCCTATATATTTTTCACTTACTGGAGTAGCTGTGTGATCCTACCAGTACACTGTGGTTGTGTACTGATACTGCACTTGCTTGTTATTTGTTGACTACAGGGCATCTTCAAGAGGATATTGATAGACCTCAACTATGAGATCATTTATCGAGACCGAAATTCAAGGGTCAGCCATTTCTTTCAAGCTGCCATGGAGTCCTTCAATTTGGTTTAGTCCACTCCTTTCGGACTTAGGCTGATTTAGATATTTCTTATGTTTTTGGTACAATGACTTTCAGGTTCTAGGGGTTGTATTTCCGCAATAGTTAAGTTAGTTGGTTATTTAAACTTTTGGAGTTTATGGGAACTCCGTATTTTCATTTATCATTTAAACCTTCTTTCGTATCTTTAAATGCATAGTTTTTGTTCAGTTGCTGAGTCGGGTTGTAGCAATGGTTCTCCTACTAGAGGGTTAGTGTGGGTGTCAATCACGACGGTCTGGTTCATGACAAAGTTGGTATCAGAGCCTTAGCTTCGTTGATATCGTTGTACGAAAATTAATCTAGTAGAGTCTTGCGGAACGGTACAGAAAAGTTTGTACTTTTTTTCGAGGGCTACAGGACTTTAGGAAATCTCTGTCATTTTCTTCCTTCGTGCTATGACTTGATTCCAATTGGTATCTGGTGATCCAAATTGGTATCTAATCTTTTTCACTCTTCTGTCCACAGATGGTTAACACTAGATTGAACGTCGCCAGGACCATAGCTCTCGTCAATGATCTAGCTGAGGAGTCTGCAGGAAGAGGCCGCGGTCGAGGCAGAGGTAGAGGAAGGGAAAGGGGAAGAGGCCAAGGAAGGGTAGCACCCTCTAGGGGGGGAAATCCAGTTGAGAATGCTCCCAGAAATGAGGTTCCTCCTGCACATCACGAAGAGGTAGAAGAGAATTTGTAAATCGAGGATGAAGAGAAGGTTGGACCAGATAGGGATGTACAATCAGAGGCTATAGGTATTCCTCCCTTAGACCCAGTGTTAGCTTAACAGATTATGACTTTTCTGAAAAGATTGGTTGGTCCTAGAGTTCTTCCCGCAGCGCAAGTAACTCAAACTCTCGTCAACCCCTCTATTGTTGTTACTGTTCCTAATGTGGGTAGAGCTGTAGGCACCGATGCCTTTTTCCGTCCCCTATTGGGTCCTATGATGACTGGTAATGAGCATGAAATGTTGACTAAGTTTCTGAAGCTAAAGTCGCATGTGTTCCATGGTTCTGAGAGTGAGGACGCCTATGAGTTTATTTTGGATTGTTATGAGAGGCTACACAAGTTAGGTTGTACACGAGCATGGGGTAGAGTTCATGACCTTCCAGCTTCAGGGTGAGGCGAAGTAGTGGTGGAGGGCCTATGTGGAATGCAGCTCGTTAGTTTTACCCCTACTCACTTAGACACAGTTTCATGCTCTATTTTTGGAAAAATATTCCCCTAGATAGCGATATAGATTTTTGCATTGATTTGGAACCTGGTACTCACCCCATCTCCATTCCTCCTTATCACATAACCTTGACAGAGTTGAGAGAGTTTAAAGCTCAAATTCAGGAACTTCTTGATAAAGCCTTCATTTGTCCTAGTGCTTCCCTGTGGGGTGCTCTTGATTTGTTTGTTAAGAAAAAGAATGGTAGTATGAGGATGTGCATAGACTATCTACAATTGAATAGGGTCACCATTCAGAATAAGTACCCAGTGCCTCGGATAGATGATCTGTTCTACCAGTTGCAGGGTGCATACATTTTCTCTAAGATTGATCTAAGGTCCGGTTACAATCAGTTAAAGATTAGGCTTGAGGATGTACCAAAAATGGCATTCAGGATCGGCTATGGGCACTCTGAGTTTTTAGTAATGTCATTTGGGTTGACAAATGCGCCTGCAGCTTTCATGAGTTTAATGAAAGGTGTGTTCAAACCATTTCTGGATTCTTTTGTTGTTGTTTTTATTGATTACATTTTGGTTTATTCGAGAAGTGAGGAAGAACATGTCGACCATCTTCGTATTGTTTTGGGTGTCCTTAGGAAACAAAATTTATATGCCAAATTTTCCAAGTATGAGTTCAGGTTGACTTTAGTTTCCTTTTTGGGGCATGTCTTTTCAAGATAAGGGGTAATGGTGGATCCCCAAAAGATCGAAGTAGTTAAGAATTGGGTTCGGCCTAGCTCTATGACTGAAGTTAGAAGCTTTGTGGGGCTCGCCAGCTACTATCGTCGGATTGTGAAGAATTTTGCTTCTATCGCCACATATTTGACAAGGTTGACCAAAAAGGAGGTACCTTTCGAGTGGACTGATAAGTGTGAAGAGAGCTTTCAAAAGCTCAAGACTCTTCCGACCACAACACCTATTTTGGCACTACTAGTGGAAGGTAAAGATTTTATTGGTTATTGGGACACTTCACATTCAGGTTTGGGTGTATTGTTGATGCAAGACAAGAGTGTCATAGCTTATGCATCGTGGCAGTTGAAAGTGCATGAGCGAAATTACCTGACACATGATTTGGAGTTGGCAACGGTAGTGTTTGCTCTCAAGATCTGGCGGCATTGCTTTTATGGTGTCAAGTGTGTGGTATTTACTAACCACCGTAGCCTACAACATGTATTCACTCAAAAGCAACTAAATCTATGACAACAAAGGTGGATGGAGTTACTCAAGGATTATGATGTGACTATCTAGTATCATCTGGGTAAGGCTAACGTAGTGGCATACGGACTAACCTGGAAAGCGGTGAGTATGGGTAGTCTAGCTTGCTTGAGTGTATCCAAGCGACCTTTGGCTAAAGAAATTCAAACTTTGGAATCTAAGTTCATGCAGTGGAGCATCTCAGAAAAAGGTAGGGTGTTAGTTATCATTGAGGTGAGGGCCACATTCATTGAGGAGATCAAGGCCAAACAGTTTAAGGATGAGAGTTTGAATTAGCTCAGAAAGAAGACAGTGTCTGGGAAGGCATAAGATGCGACTTATTATGCGGGGGATGTGCTCAGTTTTAAAGGAAGGATTTATGTTCCTCGAGTAGATGACTTGATTCAGAAATTGTTGACTGAATCTTATGGTTCACGGTATTTTATTCATCCGGGTGTGACCAAGATGTACCGAGACTTCAAACGACTTTATTGGTGGCCTGGCATGAAGAACGACATAGCTGAGTTTGTGGCTAAGTGCCAAAACTACCAACAATTAAAATATGAGCACCAAAGGCCTGCAAGTTTGATTCTAAGAATGCCAATTCTAGAATGGAAGTGGGAAAGAATAGGTATGGATTTCGTGGTTGGTCTCCCCAAGACCTTGGGAAAGTTTGACTCCATTTGGGTGGTGGTTGACAGACTGACTAAGTAAGCCCAATTTATTCCAGTTAGAGTAGACTATAAAGCGTAGCAACTGGCTAAGGTATATTTGAAGGAGATAGTGAGGTTGCATGGAGTGCCCCTTTCTATCATCTCGGACCGTGGTACACAGTTCGCATCCAAGTTTTAGGGAAAATTGCCTGAGAAGTTCGGCACTCAACTCACCTTTAGCACAGCCTTCCATCCACAAATGGACGGTCAGTCAGTCAGAGAGGACAATTCAGGTGTTAGAGAACATGTTGAGGACATATTGATGGACTTCGGAGGATATTAGGATAAGTTTCTACCGTTGTGTGAGTTCTCCTATAATAATAGTTACCACTCCAGTAGTGACATGGCACTGTTCGAGGCACTTTATGGGAGGGGATGTAGATCACCCATAGGGTGGTTTGAGGCTGGAGATATGAAACATTTGGGGGTTGATTTGGTGAAAGATGCTCAAGATAAGGTGAAAAACATCCAAGCTAAACTTCTAGCAGCCTAGAGTCAACATAAAAAGTATGCAGAATGCAAGGTAAGAGACATGGTATTTCAGACCGGTGAGCAAGTTTTTCAAAGTGTCACCCATAAAAGGAGTGATGAGATTTGGCAAGAAGGGCAAGCTTAGTCCTCGGTACATTGGACCATTTGAGATCCTTGATTGTGTAGGGCCAGTTGCTTATAGGTTGGCCTTACCTCCTAGCTTATCTGGAGTTTATCCAGTGTTTCATGTGTCCATGTTGAAGAAGTATCATGGTGACGGAGAATACATCATAAAGTGGGAAACAGTGCTGTTAGACTAAAACCTTCAGTATGAGGAGGAACCGATTGCAATTCTTAATCGTGATGTCCGAAAGCTGAGGAACAAGGAGATTAAGTCTGTGAAATTTCAATGGAACCATCGTTTGATTGAGGAAGCTACTTGGGAAATCGAGAAGGACATGTGAGACAAGTATCCCCAGTTATTCGACGATTCAGGTACTACTCTACTCTTACTTTAGCCAGTTTTTCCTAGTTTGTTACTCAGGGACGAGTGATGGGTAAATTGTTATCTATTGTAACGACATGTTTCCGTCGTTATAGAAAAGTCAATGGGCAAAGAATTTGGGCCAGAAAACATTTGGGTAGTGACTTGGAAATTTCTAGCCCAGTCCAGATTTGGACAAAATCTGAGTCAGGTATGGTCTAGGGAAATTTGGTAATGAATGGGGGATCTAATTATGAATTTGATCACATGAGTGGATAGAGACGTTAAGGAATCAAATTCGGGCAAGTAGAACTCCCACAACTGATTTTAGCGTGAACGGGTAGTTTTTTAATGTCAAGGTTTGAAGGTGTGTCGTGAATTGGGGGTTTGAAACTATAATTTCGACATTCTGTCTCCGCGCAAGCCACCAGGGCCGGGCCGTTGTGGCAAGATGGGGTCCGTCGTAGCGGCCCAATCGCGAATTAAGCCAGTATTGGACCCCAAAAGCGTTCTTATTCTGCATTTTCGTTTTTGAGAGCTAGGAAACAACCCAGGGAATGTTCTTAACGGCTTTCCACCTCTTCTAGAGCAAAAGGTAAGGTTTTTACTCCCCTAATCCATTTTTCGATCCATAGAACTTAGATTCTTGGGTGATTATCAATGGGGGAGGGTTTTGACCAGAAACTAATAGTGGAAAAGGCCCTAAGTTGGGTATTGAGATCTTGGGTTTGGCCTAGGGTTGATAATTTTGATTTTAATCCAGGTAATTAGGCCTCGTTTATTGATCCTTGCATTAATTTGTTGTTTTTAGACCACAAACAAGCGGAAAGAATTCGGAAAGGGAAGATTCGAGTGCCTTAGGGGGATTCAAGATTGGTTTCGAGGTAGGTGATGGTTTGATTTCATATTTGTGTGATGTATGTTGGTAATTGCTTCATTGTAATGAATGCATGTATAAAAGTGAAACACTATTGATCAAACCTAATGAAATGAGTATGAATGAACAAATGTATGTCATGATTCAACACTAGATTGTATGATTATGAGTATGTACATTACGAGTGTCAATGTGGTTGTAGTTGTGTTGATTGGATTGGGTGTCATGTTTCATCACATACATTGGATCGGGTGTCACGTTCCGACACATGCATTGGATCGGGTGGCACGTTCCGGCACACTAACAGCTTGGGTATGGGTTCCATAAGAGGACCATTGAATTGTCATATCTACTTGTTATTGAGAATATGGAATTTTGCATTGCTCCTGAAATGTTAACTGAGGTATGTATATATATATATATAGAGAAAGATTATGTTCATGTCATGTTTACTATATTGTGACTGCCTATATATGTTTCACATACTGGAATAGCCGCGTGATCCTATCAGTACATTGTGGTTGTGTACTGATATTGCACTTGCTCGTGTACATGACATCTTCAGGTGGCTATTGATAGAGCTCAGCTAGGAGATCAATGATCGAGACCAGATTCAAGGGTGAGCCAATTCTTTCAGGCTGCCATAGAGTCCTTCAATTTAGTTTAGTCCACTCTTTTCGGACTCAGACCATTTTAGATATTTCTTATGTTTGGATGGGGTTGTTGCCCCCTCTCTTAGAATTGTTGAATTTAGATGTTTTGGTACAATGACTTTCAGGTTCTAGGGGTTGAATTTCCGCAATAGTTATGTTAGTTGGTTATTTAAACTTCCGGAGTTTATGGGAACTCCGTATTTTCATTTGTTATTTAAACTTGCTTCCGTATGTTTAAATGCCTAGTTTTTGTTAAGTTGCTTAGTCGGGTTGTAGTAATGGTTCTCCCATCAGAGGGTTAGTGTGGGTGTCAATCACGATAGTCTGGGTCGTAAGAAAAATACAAAATGTTCGAGTACGCTAGCAGCACAACACAATACTTCAGCTAGAATAATGAATTAATTCTGGAGATAAATAGGACTCGCAACTTTTGATTAAGGATAAAGGAATACTTACCACAACCCTTGTCGATAACAATTAACATGATGCAATTTCAAATGGCAAAAACTTGTGAAAATATTAACAATGAGCTAGCTTAATAAAAAAAGTGTAAGATTATTTTATAAGGTAAACATCGGGCCGTGCACGCACAGGCACAAATTTATATCCTATACTACCTTAAAAGCATGAGCTTCCTAACTTGAATTTAAATTACTATAATACCCCCAACTTAAAAGACCCAATTTATTATTCTATATTTTCTATTATATTTATTTATTAATTCTATATTATATTAAAAGCTGACATCTTTTCACATTGATGTGTAGTAACTTTTTCGAAGGGTTGTGACTTTTTCGATGAGTTATGACATTTCTGAAAAGTTGTGATTTTTCTTAAGGGTTGTGACTTATCTAATAAGGCACGATAAGCACTTTTTCATAATATCATTTATTGTCTACAAATAGAGATGTTTTCTCACACTTTTAAACTACAAATTTTGCAAGATTTTTATTCTTCTTCTTTAAACAAGGAAGATTGTGAGAGTTGTTCAATTATGCAATTTCACTATTTTTTGTGGGTAAACTAGAGAGATCAACAAAAATTGATGCAACAAAGAGAATAGAAATACTCAACTTCAAACGACAAGACTACAAGATAATTAATGTATACCCATTTTCAAAGCCATAAATACAGTTTTGCAGCAACTTCTACTTAACAAGAAGTTCAATGATTTTCCATTGCACAAACTACAATTTGGTCTTCAGGCTTGCAAAGTCTCAAATTGTTGAAGAAAAAGGATTTGATCAAAAACTTATATGAAGAGTCCAAACTAGATTTAATAGGAATTCCTCCGTTTTTGATTTATTTATTGTACTTTTAGTTTTATTCAGTTTAATATAGAATGTTCTTTTTTCTTGGGGGTTGGAGGTACATCTTTAAGACCACAAAGTTAAAAGACATTTTTATATATTCTACATATCCTTAAATTAAACTTCTTCTATATTTTTAAAAATTGCATATCAAATTAAAATTAGAAAAATTTATATCTATCTTGTTTATCTATACTACATTTAAATAATAAACTACCTAGCTTAAATGTTGCATTATTGTAAAAACTACAACTTAAAACACCGAATTTAGTATATCTTCTATATTGTTATTGTATTATATTATTTATATTATATTATATTATATTATATTAAAAATAGTCACCTTTTCACATTGAAGGGTTGAGACATCTCCAAAGAGTTATAACTTTTTTGATGAGTTGTGTCATTTTCGAAGGGTTGCGACATTTACAGGGTTATGACTTTTCTGAAGAGTTGTGACTTTTTCGAAGGGTTGTGACTTTTCCCATGGGTTGTTAATATTTGAAGGGTTGTGACTTTTTTATGATACGGTACAATAAGCATTCCTTCATACACTACCCTTTGTCGGCTATAAAAAGAGGGGTTTTCTCAAATTTTTAATTTTTTTTTTCTTCTTAAAACACACAATTTAGTATATCTTCTCTATTTTAGAGTATATTTCTTTATTTATATTACAATATATTATATTAAAAGAAGACGCCATTTCACATTGAATGGTTACGACTTTTCCAAAGAGTTGTGACTTTTCCGATGAGTTGTGACATTTTCGAACGGTTGCGACTTTTATGATAAGAAACAATGTGGACGTACTCATACTACCATTTGTTAACTATACATTTAAGAGTTTCCTCATATTTTTAAACTACAATTTTTTTATGTTTTCTATTCATCTCTTCTTAAAAACTCAAGTTTGATTTACAAACGTTGACAATCTCAAAGTTCAATAAAATTTGAACACTCCCTAACATGAATGTTAAATTAATATAATACTCCAACAATACAATAATAACTAAGTAATTCACTATGGTAAGGGAGGAGAAAATATATTTAAGAGGTGTAACTAACATATTTTAAGTGTGACTAACTTTCAGTTGTAAACATAAGAAAGTTTACATTCACTATTCATAGGAACTTATACTTCATCATTCATTTTATAATTGTTTACCTAATTTTTAAATTTTATAATATTCACATTATTTAAAAAAAAATAGTGTAGTACATGATTTGATGATATGCACGTGCAATTCACGTGCGTCAAAAATAGTGTATATATATATATATATATATATATATATATATATATATTGTATTAAACAAGTGTTTTAGTGCAAATATTTATTGTAAAAAACAACTGTTTTAGGATATTATAGAGGGGTGTAAAATGATTTTCACCTTTTTATTGTACCACCATTTGAACATAATAATTTAGATGCTTTGGTAAATGCTTAGAAAATGACTATACTCAATAGTAAAAGTAAATTAGGAACTAAGTGAAAAATTATGATAGTGTCAGACCAATTACATAGACAATACTATTAGGACTCATAGTTTGTATACTTCTAGGACTCATAGTTTGTATACTTGTAGGACTCATAGTTTGAGACTTGTAGGACTCCTAGTTGTAATTTGTGTTGTACTAGGTTACTTATTCCCCTTTGTAGTCATTATATATACATGAATAGAGATGGACCAACGACTTATCGAGTCTTTTATTACTTCTTTGTACATGGTATCATCAGTTCAGGGCAATACAAAAATAATTCAATAGTCTAAGTCGTTCTTTTCATTCTTGTTAGTTCTTCCCAATAATATGACTTCCCAGCCGCTTATTCCCTCTTCTTGAGATGTCTTGCTTCCTTTTTCTACAACAAATTCTACACCAACTCAATCTACATCTATTGTTGCGTCGGGACCGTCTACTTCAGTCTTCTCAATTCCTCCTTTGCCTTCTTTTTCTCCTCCTCTTCCTCTCCAGAATGTTGGGCAAAGCATTCTTCCAGGTTCTTCTATCGGCCAGATTTGCTTACCTTCTCTCCCACCTCACACTGGAACAATAGAACTAACAATTCCATCTCGCTTCCACTTTGTCGCAGCTTTAGATGTACCTAATATCACTAATTTTGGTGACTATCAAACTTAATTCTGTTGAAAATTATCTCACTTGGCATACTCAATTCACTTGTTTGTTGATCTCTCATGAACTTCTTGGCTTTGTGGATGGCTTTACACCTCAACCCACTCAATTTTTATGCCATGTCTCTAGCAACCAGCAAGTTAGACCACTCTATCGTTCATGGGTTAGAATTGATCAAAGTGTTCGATCTTTGCTGTTTGCGACATTATCTCGTGAGGTCTTTTTTATGTTCACTTGTTATCTACATCGCGTGATATTTGGTTATCCTTGTATAGATGTTTTATGGATGCTAGTCAGGTCATATCAATAAAACTTAAGCGCCAGCTGACTACAATGCGCAAGTTTCTTCATCCATCCCTCCACGCAATGGTTTTTGTGTACCTTCTTCATCAGGTGTTGGTAGTGTTTCCCCTATTTATTATCATTCACAATCAGCTAGTTCAGCATCATCATCCTCGGGAGTCTTAGGATCACACCCGTCTTCTACCGTTTGTCAAATTTATGGGTATCCTGGTCACTCTACATTATAGTGTACTAATCATTTCAATTATGCTTTTGTTGCTAATGATCTTCCTAAGACTTTTGCTACTATGTCTGTTGGTGAAACAATTGACGCTACTTGGTACTTTGACTCAGTTGCGTCTGCTCATATGACCCTATCTGAAGGTAATTTTTTGTCAAAATCCCCTTATACTGCTTTGATCATGTGTTAATTGGAAATGGTACTTTGCTTAATATTAAGAACATTGGATATTTTCAGTTACCTTCTACATCTCGTTCACTACACTTGCACTTCATACTTCACGTCTCTCAACTTAGTCATAATTTAATTTCTGTCAAGAAGTTGTGTAAGGATAACAATTGTGCAATTAATTTTGACTCTTCTTCTGTTTCTATTAAGGAAAAGCCTCGGGTCAAACTCTCCTGCAAGCCTCCAGTGAGGGTGATGTTTATCCGCTACCATCCTTATCAGTGTCTTCTTATCCTCAAGCTTGTGTCGCTTTACGTCAATATGGAAATATTTGGCATCGTAGATTAGGCCATAGTGGAGCTCATACTCTAGATCGTCTTAGGAAAAATACTTACATTAGTTTTATCAGTTCTATTAATAGTGATTGTGTCCCTTGTCGGTTAGGTAAATCTCAACGCGTACCCTTTCATTTAGTGAATCATTGTAGTTCTTCTCCTTTAGATATTATTCACTCAGATGTTTGGCAATCACCAGTTTTATCAAACTTGGGTTTTAAATGCTATATTATTTTTGTTGATGATTTTTCTCGGTTTACATGGTTGTACCCTATGAAAAATAAATCATAAGTGTTTTCACATTTTTGTGCTTATCAGAATCTAATAGAGAATATATTTAACACTAAAATAAAGGCTTTTCAAAGTGAGGGTGGTGGCGAGTTTGATAACACATCTATGCTCTCACATTTTTCTAACTCGGGTATTTTCTTTCGCAAGTCGTGTCCGGGCACTCCTCAACAAAATGGAGTTTTCGAACGAAAACATCGACACATTATTGAAATAGTTCGTACCATTCTCTTAGAGGCTATTTTACCATCTCAATTTTGGGTTGATGCAGCTTATTATGTTGTTTATACAATTAATAGATTGCCAACAACTAATTTGCAAGGCCTTTTCCCCTTTGAAAAACTTTTTCATAGACCACCAGATTACAATTTTCTTAGAGTTTTTGGTTGTGCATGCTTCCCTAACCTTTCTGCTCGAGTATCTCATAAGCTTATACCCTATTCAATTCATTGCATTTTTTTAGGTTATGCATCTAACTTTAAAAGATAGTGTTGTTTAGATCCCAAATACAGTCGTGTCTATGTTATTCGTCATGTTGTCTTTCATGATTCAGCATTCTCGTACACTACATTATCTTGTCCTACAAAAGTGTCTTCCCTATCCAACTCTCCAGATTCTCTTATTGTGACATCACCCTTATTTACTCCGCAATCATGTGTACCCGCAACTCCTCCTAACATATTCCTTCCTCCAGTTCTCCTCCATCTAGTCCTTATTCTACCTCCTTAACTCCAGCGCCTTCTACGGATCCATCTAGTGGATCACACGCCGATGATATTTCTGCATCTTTATCCAGCTTGTTGCCTCCTATCAGTTCTTCCGCTTCCGCATATATCATTACATCACATCAAATGCAAACTCGTTCCAAAGCTAGTATTCTAAGCCTAAGAATATATTATCATTGAGTGCCGCTCTTCATGATTGTGAGCCCTCTTGTTTCTCTCAAGCTGTGAAAAATCCTAAATGGCAACAAGCTATGGCAGATGAATTTAATGCTCTTTTGGATAGTAAAACTTGGGTAGTTGTTCCTTTTCAGTCACAAATTACTTTAGTTGGTTGTAAGTGGGTTTATCGTATTAAATTTAATTCGGATAGGTCAATTGAGCGTTACAATGCCCGTCTTGTAGCATAAGGATTTCACCAACAACCTGACATAGATTACCATGAGACTTTTAGTCCTGTTGTTCGGGCTACTACTATTTGTATTGTACTCTCTCTAGTTGTTTCTAATTCTTGGCCTATTCGTCAATTAGATGTTAAAAATGACTTTTTACATGGTATTCTTAATGAGGAAGTCTTTATGAAACAACCTCTGGATTTCATTCATCCTAACTTCCCTTATCATGTCTGCAAATTGACCAAACTGATTTATGGTTTAAAACAAGCCCCACGTGTACATTTCTCCTATCTCATGGTTTTACTTGCAGCAAATATGATACCTCTATGTTTGTTCATCGTTCTTCCTCGGGCATTCTTGTCCTCTTGCTTTATGTTGATGATATTATTTTAACTAGTAGTCATTCACCTCTACTTGATCAATTTATTAACCTTCTTTCCCGACAGTTCGCCATGAAAGATTTAGGTGAACTTCATTATTTTCTTGGTGTTCAGGCAGTTCGCTCGTCTAATGGTCTTCATTTATCTCAACAAAAATATATTTCAGACCTTCTTCTTAAGTTTCACATGCATACTTGTAAACCAGTTAGTACTCCTTTAGCTTCTCGCACTACTGTTTCTCTTATGGATGGTGAGTTACTTTCAGATTCTAGTGAATATAGGAGCATGGTTGGTGCACTTCAATACTTGACTTAAACCCGTCCAGATATTACCTATGCTGTGAATGTTGTTTCTCAATTTATGCATGCACCTCGTGCTACTCATTTACATTGTGTGAAGCATATTTTATAGTACTTACAAGGTAGTACTAAACATGGACTGTTCTTACGTGCTTCGTCCTCCAATTCATTGGTAGTTGCTTATTTTGATGATGATTGTGTCAGATGTCCTGACAGTAGGCGTTCTACTACTGGTTTTGTTGTCCTACTGGTTTTGTTGTGCTCTTGGGGTCCAATCTTATTTCTTGGCGTGCAAAGAAATAGCCCACAGTTTCAAGGTCTACAGAGGCTGAATATAGGGCTATTGCCTATACTATTGCTGAAACTTCTTGGATTTGTCATGTTCTTTGTGAGCTTGGCATTTATCTTAGTGAGCCTATTAGAGTGTTGTGTGACAACGTCAGCTCAACATACATGTCTCGCAACCCAATATTTCATGATCGTTCTAAGCATATCGATATTGACTGTCATTACGTCTGTGATAAAGTTGCTCAAGGGGATCTTGTTGTCCAATATGTGCCTTCTCACTTACAGGTTGCTGATATTTTTACAAAGGGTTTATCCTCATCCCGTTTATCTGTCTGTTATATCAACACGTTCAATCGGGGGCATATTGGGACTCATATCCGTATACTTGTAGAACTCATAGTTTGAGACTTGTAGGACTCCTAGTTGTAATTTGTGTTGTACTAGGTTACCTATTCCCCTTACCAATATCCCCTTTGTACTCATTATATATACATGAATAGAGATGGACCAGTTTCCCTACTTCTAGAGAAAAAAAAATGTTGAACAAAAATGATCTTTCTAAAGTTAAGGCAGCAGATCGGTCGGCTGCGGGACGGGGCTTATCGAGCCTTTTATTACTTCTATGTACAAATACAACCCAATTTGTTTTTCTATCGCAATTGAAAGAAATTGTGCGTATGATTAAGCAAATAGTATTTCTTTACGATTAGGTTTTAGTTCCAAAGAAAAATAATGCATTTGGCATGTTACAATTTTGATTTTTTTATTGTTGTGTGAGATTTTTGTTTTTGGTCGTCATTGTTGAGAATTTGTGTTTATCTAAGAAATTGCGTGGAAGCAAACCTATGTTTGTGCCATATGCTATGCTTGCTATAACTCTTAGGGAAATTGCAGGCTACAGTCTACATCCTTGTCTTCACTATCATTGGATTTTTGCTCAAATTCTTCTTTTGGATCCCAACACAACAAATCATATGTTTGTTGGGTTTAAATACTGTGGTACACATGATACTGTGGTTGTAGAATTATCAACACTTCTAAAAATTCTTTTTAAGTTTCAACTTCAAATATTTCCCAAAAGCTTTTCCGGATGGTGTGATGGGAAATAGTTTTTGAAGAATAAGTCATTTTCTTGTGTTGGATTAAAAAAAATATACATTTCAAAACATTTTTCTCAATTTTGGATAGAAGTCATTTTCCTTCACAATTGTTGCAAATTTTTACTTTGTATTAATTTTGTTTTAATCAAAACTTGGACATTATTAATTATCATCTGTAATAATACTCAAATTTCATCAAAATATTACTCCCTGGCCTCTATCCCATATTATATGGGTATCTTGCTAAAAATATTTGTCTAATATGAAATGGAAAGAGTATTTAATTTGGTAATATTATTGTTAATCTTTACCAATTTTTATTAAATAACTTTTTTAACTCAAATATAAAATATCGGAAAATGCCGTTGAAGAAAAATATTTTTCCAGATAGTCAGGCCGGCTGAAAGGACAGGCAAGTAACTAAGATATATGCCTTAGGCCCAATTTTGAGGCCCCAGTTATGCGCTAATTTTCCTTCATTTCTTTATTCCATAAAGAAGGGAAAACTTACGTAAATATACTATATTGAGAAAATATTTACCATTTATAATAATAATATTTTTTTAATTGATCACTTTTATTATATTTATAATACAATTTTAATACATATTACAAAGAACAATTTATGAACACATATAATACAAATTTTATTGATTGATAATAGATTTATCACACATTTTAATACACTTATAACATAATGTATCAATTTCTTACTAAACAAGCATAATATACTTTAAAACAATTATATATATATATAT
>NW_006238950.1:954433-958784 GCF_000226075.1 Solanum tuberosum | reverse complement strand
ATATATATATATATATATATATATATATATATGACATATTTATCATAATATTATTATATATTGCTATAAATGATAATAAGTGAAAAGTATCAGTAAAATTAATAATTATTTATTAAAAGGTACTTATTCGATTAATTTTTTCACCTTCTTTTGTATGTACTTTATACTTAAAAGTTTGTTTTTATTCAAAGAGAAACACAAATAAATTTGAAGTCGATGTGATTGTGATTGTTGGGACAATGGAAAAGTCCTCTGGGATCCCATAAATTAAACACTTCTTTGTCATTTGGATAAACTTGAACATAACCTTTATTTTGCAGTTTTACATTCGTATCACTAAAACATACTAATATGATTTATAGAAAATTGAGGTCACTAAATGATAAGAATTTGAAGAAAAGTAGTATTATTGCATAACTCAATGATCTTTAAAAAATCATAGTCGCTCTAACACTAATGGCGTAGACTTATATTTTGAAGTAAAATTGTTAAAGAAAATAGTACAAGTAGATAATATTTTAATCGGTATACTTAATTACATAAAAAAAAAAATTCTCTTTCAAATGCCTAATAGTAACCATGAAAATTATTTTCAAAAAAATAAAATAAACCATCAACGTCTCGCAAGTGATTTAATCGGTTAACTATATTACCAACTGAACAATAAATATTAAAGAAATCAAGTATAAAAGTATTATAATAATCTTACATCTCAAAAAGCTTTGAAAATTTGATTTTTTTTATATATATACTAGTAAACGATATCCCGTGCGGTGCACGGGCCAAGAAACATTAATTGTATTTTTATAATTTATTTAAGTTGTATGTATAATCTATCAACTGTAGTAATACTCTATCAATAATAATAGAATAATTTTAAAAATAATTAATTATGCTTTCATTTTTTCAATTCAACGTCCTATTTTTTCTCATATATTTTCATTTTATTTGAATTTATGAAGGTAGAGTTGTGTGTGATTATACTTTTTACAATATGTTTTTTTATCATAATTTTTTATCTTTAATTATTTTGAATTGTCAAATATAACTTATTGCAATTTTTATGCCGTTTTTAAATAGGGTTAATAAGGGTCTGAAAAATACTCCAACTTTGGTCGGATTTGTTGTTGCGATACTAAACTTTCATGAGGACCTATTGCCTCCCTAGACTATTTAATATCCTATTTTAAACATATATATTTGCCCACGTGGACATAAAAAATAATGCAAAATTATAAATAGTAATGTGTCCACGTGGGCACATATATACCTTTAAAATACACTATTAAATAGTTCAGGGGGTAAAAAATACGGTATTAAATAGTCTAGGGAGGTAATAGGTCCTTATGAAAGTTTAGTATCGCAACAGCAAATCCGACCAAAATTGGGGTATTTTTCAGACCCTTATCCCTTTTAAATATATACATTTTAAATTTAAATTTTTTTCGAATTAGATGATTATGCTATTTTTTATAAATTAAAGGTATATGTCATATATAGAAAAAGCATATTCAAACTCTAAATATTGTTTAACACAAATTTATTTAATTCAAAATTTTCAAGAAATAATTAATTATTACTACAGTAATATACAAGTAAACTTTGAAAAATTTAATGTAGAAGTAAAGTTAAAAAAGTAATTAATTATTACTACAAAAATATAGAAGTAAACTTTGAAACTTTTAAATAAGAAGTAAACTGGGAAAAGCTAAAAATAAATTGTAACTGACAACATTGCCCTTAAGCTCTAATTTATCGGAGTCAATTCCCTAAATGGTACCTAAGTTTAGGGAATTGCCTTAAAATATCATTTATGTTTCATTTAGGACCAAAATGTCACTCAAATATCATTATTTTCCTCCAAATATACTTATCATTTCACTCTCTCCTAGTTGGCATGCCATGTCATTGAAACTTTTTTTTAAAGAATAGACTTATTTAATTCATCAAACTCATTTAACTAAAATAATGATCTTATTATTTTCTAAAAAGTATATATTAGTTTATTAAGAAGAAATTTTCATGCTTAAGAATCTTTTATCATAATTATTTTTTTATTTTTTTATGCTATGAAAAATAGTTTTTTAAAACTTACTATAATGTCATCAATTTTGAATACTTAAAAACACATATATTCAAAATATATTGATATATAAACCACTCATGAATGTCAACTTACATCAATTAATCATATATTATATAATGGATCAATAGTATTAAAGGTCAAATAATTATTAAAAATAATTTATTGGGTACTTTGAAATCCATACTTACAATATCATTTTTTGAAAACAAAATAGAAAGTGAATAATATTTCTATTAGAAAATAAATTTTTGATCTTTATTTATTAGTATATTAATCTCATATAATATGTATATTATTGAATTAGAGTAGGCAATTCAATTAATTATTACTTGTATATCATGAATTTGGGATGAGATAAGAATATATATTAGTGTTTAATTGTATGATAAGTTAAAATATAATATAATGTAGCCATAAAAGAATAAAAATAAAAAATTAAATAAAAAAAGTTAAAATAAATAAATTTTACTCTTTCTTACCAACTTTTTTGTCAACCTTACAAATTTATTTTAATACTTTTATAAAAAAAACATTGCTTAAAATTTTCAAATAATTTACATAGGGATTTTGAAATTTACCAAGTAATTTATTTCATTGAAATTTGTTTGGTAAAAAAATATAAAAGAATAAGTTTTTTTTAACTTTTTTTTTATGATCTTAATAAATTCTCATGTAATTTATATATTTGTTTTGTAGAGACATAAGTTTGATGAATAAAATAGGTCTATTATTTTTTAAAATGATGATTTAATAACATGACATATCAACTAGAATAGAAAGAGACTTTTGAGATATTTCGTATTTATTTATTTTGGATAAAAAATAGTAATAATATTATTCACTTTCTATTTTTTTTCAAGAAAGTAAGCATGAATTTTAAAATACACAATTAATTTTATTGCAATAGTTAATTGACATTTAATATTATTGATTCATTATAAAATTTATGATTAATTGATGTAAGTTAACTGTAACGACCGGGTTCCGTCTTTATAAAGAATCCAATGGGGGAAAATTTGGGTCCCAAAATCTTTATTTTGTAGTATTTGGATTTTCCCAACCTTGTTCAGATTTGGACGAAATTGGAGTCTTTAAGGTGTAGGGAAATCTGATAAAAATTGGGTGATTTATTTATAATTCTGGTTACATGAGTGGTTAGATAACTCGTTAAGAAATCCGTACGACTTTACAAAAATGAATTCGGGTGAGTAGAACTCCCAGAATCGATCTTAGGGTAAAGGGTATTTTCTGAGCGTTGAGGATTAGAGGTGTGTTGTGAAAGGGGGATTTTGGAATTATTAAAATAGGTCACTGTTTCATGCAAGCCGCTTTGGCGCTGGATTTTGTCGCTCTGGCGATGCCGCTATAGCGGGGTAAGGGCCACTGTGGCGGGCCAGACGCAACTTAAAGTCGTAAATAAACCCCTAAATTACTTTATTCTGCACTTTTCAATTTTTAGAGCTAAGGAACGAACCCCAGGCGACTCCTAACAGTTTTCCACCATTCTTGAGGCTAAAGGTAAGCTTTTCACTCCCCGAATCAGTTTTTCGATCCGCATATCTTAATAGAATGGGTAATTATCGATGAGGGAGCGTTTTGATCTAGATTCTATGGTGGAAACAGCCTTATCTTGGATAACTGGGATCATGAGTTTGATCTAGGGTTCATAGAATTGTTAGTAATTCGGGTAATTAGTGATTGTTTATTGATTCCTGTGTTATTATGATTATTTGTAGACCAAGAACAAGCGGAACGAATCCGAAAAGGGAAGGATCAAGTTTCTTAGGGTTTCAAGCTTGTTTCGAGGTAGGTGATGGTTGTGATTCTATGATTGTGTGATGCATGTTTGTTCTTGCTTCATTATGATACATGTATGTATATGAATGTTGTATTATTGATCACACTTGTTGTAAATGAGATAGATGAATGATGGTTACCATGAAATCATGACTTAATTGTATGATCTTAAGGATATACTTGTGATTGTGATTGTGGTGTGTTGAATGGATCGGTTGCCATGTTCTGGCATAACTAACTTGGATCGGTTGCCACGTTCCGACATAATCATTGGATCGGGTACCACGTTCTGGTATGCTAACTCATTGGGTTTGGGTTCCATGAGAGGACCAATGATTTGATATAATTGTGTATCTTTTGAAATGTGAAGTTGTTCGTTGTTAGTAAATGTTGATAATATTATATATGTTTGTTATATTATGTGATTATATTGTTGTAATGACTTACTTATGTTGCACTTAGTGAGAT